>NW_011364304.1:161340-244462 GCF_000735185.1 Notothenia coriiceps | reverse complement strand
AGACACTAATTAAACTGCACTTAAACACCTCTGCTGCCATTATACCAAAATAAGCCCCTCTGCAGAAAAGCTACTACCGTAATTTTCGGACCATAAGCCGCGACTTTTTCCCTATTTTTCGACGCTGCGGCTTATATAACGGTGCGGCTAAGTTGCTTTAAAAGATTTGAACCCAAAAAAGTTGTGAAAAAAACCTTTTAATATAATGTTTTTATCCAAGTGTTTTGCAGTGGACATTTTTGTCTCGAATGACTCATTTGCGTAGTCGATTTGTTACACAGTGAATTAAAGACCGATTTGAAAAATGTAAATTGGAATTCCAAAATAGATCGAGAAAATAGCCTTGTTACAAAAAATCAGGCCATTTGCACCAACACAACCAAAGTTATTGCAAAATGAAAAGTGAAAAGTGACCCATATGGACAAAAACGTCCACAGTGATACCGGAGGGTTTTAAGAAAAAGACAAAAATCTAAATAAAAAATAAAAATAAATGCAAAAACAATACAGGAAAAGTGAAAGCTTTTAAAACGTTTACTTTGACTTTCCATATCTGTACACCACGATGTCTGAAGGAGTACTGGTTGGTTTTAGTTTTACAGAAACAAGGAGGGTGAAGATTATCAGCCTGCTTAGCATACATGATTATATGAATTGTATGAATACATGTTAGTTTTTTTCTGACGTGCTTTAACATTGTGTTTGTGTGGCCCAGCTGCTCAGTGCCATGGTGGCTAAGTTAGGGAACAGAGACGACCCGCTGCCACAGGAGTCCTTCCAGGGGGTCGAAGACGACGAGTGGGTGAGTGGATGAGATGGAAAGAAGGCTCCTCTCTAATGACAGACACTAATTAAACTGCACTTAAACACCTCTGCTGCCATTATACCAAAATAAGCCCCTCTGCAGAAAAGCTACTAATTGGATTTCAATGGAACTCAGTTTTGCTCAAGTATTTGTTGATTCAACTCGTCGTCATATTTGGGGATACAGTGAGTGTTTAATGAAAATGTTTAAGGTTGCATTTAGGAGGGAATTTATGTTAGTGTTGTCTACCTTTTTTTTTTAGCACCAGATCATAACTTCACATTTGCAAAGACTTCTTGAAGTTGGCTGTCTTTAGCAACTAAAAAAACGCTATGATTGATAAATATGGACATTTTTAATAGGACATCATATATTAATATCAAACTATCACGATCATTATCAACGTTTTTATACTTTTAGTTTATGGGTTGGGTTTTTTGAGAACATTGTTTAAGAAAAAATAAACGTGTGAGGCTTTTTCTGGGATAGAGCGCCAACGTTTTGGAATGAGTTAATTTCACTTTGTCCCTGTGTTTTAGTTATATAAAACACAATATCAGTACATATGATGATATACATGTATGGAGACAACTGTTGGTTAAATCACATTGAAACTAAAATGTCACCATATCATCAAAATGTGGTTCCACTGAAGACGGTTAGAGGTTGACAGCGAAAACCCAGCTCTCGTACCTGAGTTATTAAAGAGCTTAACATCAGACACTAAGGACCCAATGAGGTATTAAGGTTATGCAAATGTAATGTTTTTAATCCCTCTTTTCTAACTGTGTTTGTTGTGTTGTTTAGGATGACTAGAAGAGACGCCATCTTGCTTCGGTTCAATGAGAGGCCAACAGCGGAGAGGAGGGAAAAGATCGACTTTCGACTTACGTTGCCATTTGTGTGTTTGTGATGATGCCACCCACTTCCTCTGAGCTTAAACAGCTGACACCTCAGCATACTGCACGCACAAAGAGTACTGTACAATGTGAAAGTATAAACTATATAGGGAGGGGGGAATCACAGTAATTAAAACACCGTCTCATGGTAGTATGTATAACAGTATCTCTTAAAGTTTGGGAAATCAAATGTCACATTGTCTAGTTCGGTGTTCATCAAATCCAAATGCATGACATTTGATATGAATATCAATTTCAGCTGTAATTCTTAAATAAGTAATTCTGGGATAAATTGTTTGTTCTGGAAGTAATTGTTTTTTGATAATGTTTATGTCACACTACTTTCCGCGGAAATTCCACCTAAGAGCATAATACAATATTAACTATGAGAAAATAGTCCATTAAATCAAATCAGGACACTTCAAACCTATTTTAGTTCCAAGTCAGCACAAAGATAGTTAAATGGATGAAAATCATAGCAATAATACTTCTGCTTTATGTTACATTAGCTGTTATCTCACAGTGGTTGTACCGGACCTAACATACCTTTTTGTTGTAGTAAGTATTGGTTGCCATGGTTTAAGCATGAAAATACACTCAGTCATTCGCGAGATAAAAGATAATTGCCTCCTTGTGTGCCAGTCAGTTATTTTCTGATCCAGATACCAGGTTCTGTACCGTTGCATACGGAGTTGCTAACTGCACATTTACCTCCGCCGTGAACCACTGCTTGCTTTTATACTGGCCAGTCATATGAGAATGATCAGTCACGATGTGTCCTTGAAAGATGTATTGCTGTTTATGATATCTATGAATAAGTGAATCATTACTTGTCTTCCTGTTCGATCAGGTGAACACACATGATCACTGTAACACGATCGAGCCTTCAGCAGCAAAAACACATCGAGGATACAACAGGGTCACCAGTGTTCATGTTTGGCCATGAACTGGAATTTCTTATGACAATAATATTAAAATCACTTTCCTTTCTGTTTGACAATATTAGAATAAAAGGCCATTTTAACAATGAGGTGTTTATGTTTTTGTACAAGTTAGATTTGAATGTTTTGCCATCTGGTAGTCTTATGAAAGTCTTATATGTAAGGGTTGAAGGTCAAATACATTGGGAGTTGTTATGCATGTAAACCAAACCTCCTCTTGGGAGTATTTTAAAGGGCCTTTGTATATTCAGAGATGATTCTTTTCTTTCTCTTTTTTTTTGCTTTAAATCATGATCTTTGTTTATTTTCAGACTGTTCAGGGACATTCCTGATTTAAATTAGCTAATTATCATATCTAATTGTAACTATTAAGGAGTCATGGTGGTGATTAGACATAAAATATACAGTATTAATAACTTACAATGCAGCCATAACCAATATCATGTATTTTCCAATCAGGGCTACAGCAATATTGTCAAAAACCCAGACTTGAACACACCATTTTATAACAACCTCTGATGGACTGGAAGAAAACAATTGTTTCTGCCATGCATGGTCGTGGACATCATGTTGTACAGGTGGTATTGCCGTTTGTGTGATATACGCTGTATGTGCTTGTGATTCTCGAATGCCATACTTGTAATATTTGTATTGGATTAACTTGCCTTCCATTGTGTTAAAAAAATTACTTCCTTTTTATACAGTGGGTAAAGCATTGTGGATGTTCTGTCTGTAGTACTTGAGGGATTGTTTCTGGATTTTTTTCAATATTGTCTCAAAATAAAGAGATGTAACTCACTAATGTGTGTCCTTATGTGATTAAGCCACCACAACAAGCATAGGGATTAGAATTAGAATTAGAATGGCTTAAGTGAGTTTTAAGCCTGTAGGTATGATGATCATTTTGGAGACTTTGGTAAGGGCACACTAATATAAATAAAAGCAGAAAATAAATATTTGAATAAAAACTGCTACAACTATATTGTGCACGACTTTGTATTATTTAATGAAATAGTGTTTTAATCAAATGAACTTGTCCGTGGACAAACAAGGAAATAAGTTTTAATGTATTCATTTACAGTTTGTATGTTGATCCGTTATTAAGCTAAATTAGGTAAACATGAACTATTATCTATATACAAATACAACGTATAAATAAAAACAACAACACAATGGCATTTGTACACAATAGGAAAAAAATAGGGCAGAATTCAAAAAGTGCTGGAATATAAGGAGGATGATTTACATTTATAGGTCTTTATAATATAAATTCCCACATACATCACTTACAATATGTCCATATGCCAACACCTTGAAATAAAATAAAATGTTTTTTTTTCTTTTGTCTAAGTTGACGTTTGTCAACAAACTGGGCTGCTTAGTTAGTAAAAGTAGCTGCAGTTTGACCTCCCTGCCGCTATATGTCAGTATTTTAAAAGTCGCTTTTCACCGGGTTTATCTTGTGCACTCGGTGTTTTATTGAACTTTGACCCTGCAATAACCTTCATTGCCGTACATGTGTGAAGATAGAAGCCGCACACAGTCAGGGGGACCTGTATAATACTGCAAAAATGGTAAGAATACAGTTAATAATGGTCGTGTTTACATTCCCATAGCTAACATTAGTCAGTCAGCTAATGCTAGGTATCATGCGGCGGTGTGTAGCTGCTGTGTCTGTCGTAGCTTCTCCAATACAAATGCCTTGGGTAATGATGCTCTGCCTCCTCTTCCATGGGACAATAATCATTTCATTTAGAGAGAAACTAATGTATGAAGATGTTTTATGAATGCATGCACAGTAGAACTGAGGCGCTGTCACAGCTGTAATGAAGGTGTTTCCTACATTCGCACCTCCAGACACTTCTTACCTCAACATTACATCAGCATAACTCTGTAATGTGACTTACAAAAACATTACTGCGTTACTGACTGACGTTCACCCTCTCCTTTCGTTCCCATAACTTTAAATTGGAAGGCTGCAAATTGATGTTTGTGATTTTTCTTTCCATTCATTTCCTGTGCAGGCTAGATATCTTGCACAGATCATCGTGATGGGAGTACAGGTGGTGGGACGTGCGTTTGCTCGTGCATTACAGCAAGAAATTGCAGGTATGGGCAAAATGTATTTTATACTAGTGTACTTAATAGTTTTTAACCTTGTATGGAAAATGACTGCAGAGACAAATGGATGATTCATCAGCACAGTCACAGTTTTGATAAGTGTGTATAAAGAGGAAATGTCATGTATTTTCTCTGATTGACATAAATAAGGAAACATTGGAGTAAGAAAATAATTTAAAGACTATACAACTGATGAGTAGATTAAGTATTTGATGCAGTTGCTCTGACATATTTACATATGAGTTTACACTGTATATTTTACATTTATATCTAATTTAATATTCCATTCCCTACTCACTTAATGTAAATAACATCCTGCTTTATATTGTGTTAACTGAAAATGTGCCCTTCAATAGTGTTTTATTGTCAGAGTTTAAAGATGTTTTATCTTTACGGTCTACTGTATATTTTCAACTTTGTAATGCTGTTTTAAATTCTATTTTGAGATGTTTAAATTCTAGAATGGTTTATTTCTACTTGTATGCAATGCCTTGTTTTGTTTTTTATGCTGCTGCAAGGCAAACATGTCCACATTTGGGATCAATAAAGTACATCTTATCTTATAGATATTGACTAATTGCCATAAAAATTAGATACTTATAATATTATCAACAGTGTCATTAATATGATGTATGTGTATGATGTTTTTTAAGCAAATGCTCTGGGATGTGGCTGATACAAAGCATGCCTTTCATTTTCTCTATCAATGATCTTTATGATTTGTTAAATGTTTGCAAAAACACACATTCCATCAAACTGAATGATCAAGTGCTGAAATGTGCTCCAGTGTTATGTACTGCATCAGATCAAACTTTAACTCTTAAGGATACTACAAGCTGCTCAGAATTTGGATAACACAAGTGTAGAAATATGATAAGAACATATAATTGATGCAAGTGTTGTGTTGTGTTGTCTCACAGCCAGTCAGGCAGCAGCGCAGGCGAGGGGCAGTGCAGGTCAGCACTCTGCTGCAGCAGCCTCCAGCATCACCGGGATGAGCCTGCAAGAGGCGCAGCAAATCCTGAATATCTCTACACTCACCCCCGAGGAGATTCAGACGGTACAACACAACTCACACACTACTTTTCTCACAAACACATTTTTGATACTGAGCTGTAGAGCCATTAAGCTTTTTTAATATGTAGTATTTACCATGTCATTATAGATTTTACCATTCATATCAAAATCTGTTTCATGTTTACGTTAATTCCATGTTTCTTCATCAGCCTAAACTCATAAAAACCTAGCTGTAGGGGAAACCGTTTTAAACAGTAATTAATCAGCTTCTTAATAATATGATTGAAAAGTTTTTGCCAACTCAAAAACCTACCTTTTTTCCCCCCTTTGGACTTAAAAGGTGGCCTGGTTGTTAAATATTGTTACCGTTTGTTACTCCTTACAAACTGATGGCGAAACACAGATTATTTGCTAAAGAAATGCAAAGTGGGTTTAGATACACAATACATATATATATACAATATACAATATATATATATATACAATACTCTTTTTTTTTTTTTGTAAAGCTTTATACCCCGAATCAGCACTTTGGTAACAGGAAGTGAAATAGAGGGATATGGGGCATGGCTAGAATGGGTGATCTGTTCTGTATTTTGAGCAAAACACTTCATAGACATGTTTTTTATTTTTTTTATATATATCTGAGTCCTATGCTGTTGACTAAAGATTGCATGATAGGTGAGCTTTTAAAGTGGCAATCTTTTGTTTAAGTTACTGTCTATTGCGAAATAGTGTGACATGATGGTGAATAACGGCCCGTCCACACACAGGCATGAAAAAAATCTTTCAAAGCTTCGCCCATTCACTTGAATGGGGTGACGTAGAAGATTTTTAATCTTCGCCAAACTGCATTGTGGGGAGCGGAGCATGGCTTCAAAAGTTGAGCAATGTTCAACTTTTCATGCTCCCGATGCTTTCGAAGCTGGCATCATCCAATCAAATCCCGTTTATGCAAATCCCGCCAGTACAAGCGCTAGCCAATCAAACCGTGTGTATGCAGACACCGCAGGTCTTTTCCATATGTCATAAAATGGAGGATAAATTAATCATCGCTGTAGGAAATGTCCCGGTCCTTTACGACTGCTCTCTGTTCACCTACCGGGACCTAAACCGGAGGAACCAGGCATGGAGGGAGGTGGCAGAGACAGTTGGTGAAACTGGTAGGTTTTCACCTGTTTGGGGAGTTTATATCCAGTTTACTTCATACATTGAATTGCTTTGTATGCCGGGGGCGGGCGGGAGATTCCTGAGAGATTCCTGATTGGTTGTTGGTCGCCTTGGGCGCGTGAAATCGCCAAGCTTCAGACACGCCCAGCATCAAGATTTTTTTCATGCCTGTGTGTGGACGGGCCGTAAGCCTATGGCCCATTGATTAAAGTAAAGCTATACTTATCTATCTGCAGTATCATGAACTGGCGGTCTGTGGCGACGCTTCCGCCTGTAATAAGTTGTGGAGCGTCCACTTTACATTAGAAGCATTGTAACTGGCTGAACATGAGTTTACTTCTGTATTGAAGTATCCCAAGGCAATGCAATGTGTTTGTCCGCTGGCTTGACACTGACTCAAAAATGCGTCGCGGTTGTTTTCGGCATTTTTGACAGCGGATCAGTTTGAAATACTGCAGGGAGTAATGGAAGGAGAGAAAGCAGCAATAGTGTGCTGTTAGATGAAGAGCACACCTCCTCAGACAGGTAACCAAATACTTTAACTTTGGCAGACTCATGCTGTCTGCAGCATCTTCACAAGGGGTGATTGAAAGAGTATATTGCCAGACTTCTTTATTTAAACAACAATGAATGGTTTTGTTGGCCAGAGCCTTCTAGGCCTATAGTATCAAGGCCATATTTCCATTTGCCACCATTTTAAATAGGGGGTCACCAAACCAACCAGGACTGAAATCTTAAAGATTGCCACTTTTTCATAAGAAACTCTGTTAAACATGGTTTATTGAGTTAGTTATATGGCTATTATCATCATGTTTATATACCTTCTGCTGTAACAATGATCTGAACAAATGTGTCGATTAATGTTTTTGCACTCTTTTTTTAACAAAAATATGTATTTCTTCCAGAATTATGATCACCTTTTTAAAGCCAACGACAAGACAGTGGGCGGTTCATTTTATCTACAATCAAAAGTAAGTATTCTCCATCTCAGCATGCTACACAAATGTTCTCAAATGTGTGTGGACGCCAAAATATAAAACAAGCACAATGACATAAAAAACAAATTGCACACTTTAGTTTAGCAAACTAACATGTTTCCCTTTAAACCTGCAGTCCAGGTGGCCTAACCATGATAAGAAGTTGAATATTGGCATTCTCTGTGACAGTTTCGTACGCTACTTTTAGGATTTACTGACACCCTCTAAAGCTCTTGTGTTCATATTTCTTAATAACATGGCTTTAGTCATCTTAGTGTGGCAGTAAAAGATTATACGAAGATAGATGAAAACTGTTTTGAAGTTCTTTAAAGGGGACCTATCATGCAACATGGACTTTTTTGTCTTTAATACATAAATATCTGTCTTTGGTATGTCAGGAACTGACAAAGTGTCAGGAAACAAAACCCTCTCTCTTTTCCTCCGTACCCAAAAGCTCTAAAAACGGGGGTTCAATGGAGCTGATCCAGATTTGCGTCCGATATGACGTAATATCGGAAATGTGGGCTGGCTTTGCACCCACGGCCCTATCAGAAACGTTGCTATCAGAAACAATACCTGATGTGTTTTGGACGTAATATGGTCTTTTTTTACATGAGCAATCATCGCTAACACTCAGAGCTAACCTGTACTGGAGAGAGCATGTGTAAAAAAAGCAGGAAATAAAAAATGGAACTCACCTTGTGATAAACCTGCAAGAGAAAAGATTTTGAGCTCTATACTGTTTCAGAAGTAATCCTTGATGTGGTTTGGAACATGATATGGCGTTTAATAACAGCTGCATTTAGCTGAGTATCTCGTAGAATTCTGAGCAGGCACAAGCTCCCCCTCCACTTTTTTTTTTTTCAAGCTAAGGACCCCGAAACCTGCAGTTCTCTAACAGGCCTGAAATAGAGGGATATGAGGGATGTCTAAAATGCATGGTCTGTTTGGTATTTTGAGAAAAACACATCATAGACATGTTTTTAATATATTTGTATATATCTGAGACCCATAATATATGCCTAAAAATAGCATAATAGGAGACCTTTAAATGCAATGATCGCCTTTCTTCCTGTCTAATTGTCTTCTCTTTGACTTTTTTGTGCAGGTGGTGCGGGCTAAAGAGCGTCTAGACGAGGAAGTTAGTATTCAGACACAACAACCGAATCAGAAATCACAGTAGAATACGGAAACATGAAGAGTCAAATTATGCTTAACCTTTCTTTCCCTTCCCCATCCTCTGTAAATTATAACCAAATAAAAGCCTTCCTCTTTTTCTGTAGTCTTGACTTTGTCCCATTTTTTTGGAGCAATGGAACAATAGAACACATTTATTTATGTCACAGTTGAATCTAGTGTGGATCTTACACGGTAAATACGTTGATTAAAACTGCAGCTTGTTGACTTTTAATCAGTTATTTGTATGTGTGATTGCAGAATCAAGTTTGCACATGTCGGTCTCAAAAGGACAGAATCATATTTACCTGAACTATTTTTATGTCATGATGCGTAATGTTTTTGTATATTTGGAACAGAAATGAATACACAACTTGTATCAAATACAACTTTATTAAACATTTTCTTTTCATTGACATTATTATCAATATCGTAATAAAATTCCTCTAAAACAGGAGAACACCGCTATGTTGTACCAATTGGAGACTTTTACAACTCTAAAATTCTTCATGTTCAACCACAGAACATGATGCCAGGAAAATATATATTTTCATATAATCATTTTTCATATAGTGTATAACTTCTATATCTTACCTATAATAAAAAGGCACTTGGAAAAATTAAAATACTGACATATCTCACAAATGTGCAAAAAACATAACTTGGAACAGGCCTTGCGTGGCCTTAGTCTTATCATTAACCCTTTGTGCAACTCTGTGGCACTTCAGTCAATGGCACCCCTTTACAATGACACTGAATCAGCTAGCTAACGCAAATTGTGTGCCCTGGATTTCCCTTCCACTCTTGATAGCAGTAAGTGAGGGTTACTTTAACATCTCCAGGGGTGAGTACCACTTTTATACCATGAACAAAAAAATACATCAAATTCAGACATAGTGACAACTGTGGATGATTTTTACAATTATTCTTGGTTTCCAAAAGAATAATGAATTACGCTGTACACTGAGAAAGGATGTGACAACATCCCCGTCTTTACAAATGAGGGGAACAAAAGTGCAGTTCATACAGACTGAGCTCAAAGGGTTAATGGATCATACAGCTTATTTGATATTGAAAAAAATGTGGACCCTGAAAGGATCCGTGTCAAATTATTCAGCTTTCTGCCGCCTCTTTCTCTCTGTCCCCGGCTTCGACCTGCAGAGGAGAGACAGACAGGGAGGAGGAGAGCCGCCGCATCTGTGGGTTTCACTGTTGCCACGGAAACCATGTCTAGCCTACTTAACACCTGTTTCTGATGACATCACATGCCAGGATTGTCCACTCGCAACGAGAGATTCACTTCAGTGCCCAGCCTGAAGCCAGAGAGTGTGTGTGTGTGTGTGAGAAATAGAGATAGAGTGGAGGGGCTGTCTGTGATAAAGATGACTAAGAATTACTGAGGCAGAAACATAGGTATGTTTGTGAATCCGCGCAGGCCTTTGGGAGGGTCAACACTGAGCTTGTCCTCAGATAGCGAGGGGTTATATTTGTTTTTGTTTACTGTGAATGCAGCTTGTTAGTCTGCCTGTTTTCCTCATCTCTGCTAAAATGCTTTGTGGCCGGGAGGTGGGGGAGTTGAGCGTTTGGGTTTTAATCTATAAGAAAAGAAAAAATCCAGAGGGCAGAAAGAGTTCAGTGGCCTAGTTTTCTACGGGCTGGTATGCCTGTGAGTCTCTGCCACATTGGGCACAGCACAGCCAGTGACTTCAGAGCTGAGAGGGCCGTTTGCTTGCTAGGTGGCCAGATGGAGGGCGGCTGCACAGCAAAGTATCCTCTGCCTCTTTTCCTCCGCTGGCACTCAGTCCCTTCCCTCATCTCTCGCTTTCCCTTGTCCATTCATTCAGCCAATCCTGTCTCTCTTTGCTCTCACGCTTTCCCAGCACTGCCCGCCATTTCGCAGTTGGATGTTAATTCTCTATGGTTTCCTTTTATCTAACAGTGGAAAATTAAAAGTCAGAACAAAGGAAGCATGGTTATCTAATTCAGCCCAGCAGATAATGTTGTTAGGACACTTCATACAGACATATAATTGGTCCCTACACCCTATCTAAGTAATCCCCTGTACTTTAATGTGATTGTCATGGAGGAATGTGATATTATTTGGTCTACTAGATATATATTTTTTATATTTTACCCCTAGAGCAGTGGTTTCCAACCTTTTTGGCTTGTGGTTCCTTAAATGACTCCTAATAATGGCCTCAGTTTGGATATATATGGTTGTGAGTTATTTTCTCTATTTCACATTTTGTGTCATCTTCCCTGAATAGCTAGCCATGATTAGTATTTCACAGGAAACAAGACGAACAGTTACTAAAAGTACTAAAGCCATGCCAGCAGATAGCTCTGTGCAGCCGTATGCCTCGAGCCATTAATACTATAATCGCCAATGTAACACGCTAACAATGACAATGTGCAAGGAATACTGTCCAGAACTGCATGGCAATCCATCCAATACTTGTTGAGATTTTTCGTTCTGGGCCGTAGAGTTGGATTGTCCCTCCAAAGAGCAACATTGCTAGCATAGTTAAAAAGCAAAGATGACCTCTTCCTTATATCAATGTGGTCATCATCTGATCCAGATTGATCCTAAATCCCTCCGGATTGGTAACCACTGCTCTAGAAGAAATCCCTAACCTCTCCTCATGTCCTCTCCTCCACCCTTCAAAAACACTTGGCAGCAGAAAGCTGAGCGCAGAGCAGCTGTCACACAACACAAGAAGCAAGTTCAACATCAGAAAAAAATGTCTCGTCGGAACATAACCAAACAAAAAGTGTAGAATGACAACAATGTAAAACGGCAATTACTTGTAGGAATGGGCGATCGAAAAGTAAAACCACCAACATAAGCAGTGATGGAGACGGGGAAGGAGAGAGGAGGGTGTGACAGTCTCTTGAGGGAATGTTCCTTGTGTTGTGATGATCCTCTCCTGCTCCCCTACCTCCACCCTGTGGATTCCACATCCTACATGCATAAACACTGAGGATCAAAAGCCTGGAAAGACTCCACAGCAGAATTGACCCTTGCAGACAAATTGAAAAAGAGCAAACTAGCTTTTAAAGAACAATGAATTGGCAGTAACATTTCATAAACAGGTAAGGAATATTGTGTGTGGTAAGTGCGTGTTGACTGCTTAATCGAACTGTGAGAAAAGTTTTTCCCAAACATCTAATTAGTCTTCTTTTTATGCCGCTTTGGGCAGAGTATATGAGGCAGTTTGCAATACAATAGTGTGGCTTCCTAGTCAGTCAAGCTGCATGTGGCATTGAGTGCATCACACCCCCTTCCCTGGCACAATACGTAAAATCCCTTTCCCCCTCTCCAGGTATTTTTGGCACGGCATCGGACTTGTTGAACTTCTGACAAAACGTCAACCAACAAGTTGGGCTTTTAAATTGGCAACCACCTGTTTTTCACAGCTGGTTTTAGGTCGAGTCACTTTTAAGCAAAACAAGACACTAGTGTTTATCACCACACTGGCCCTTTCATACACAATCTGGCCGTGTTGATTCAATTACGGGAAAGCAGCTGGACAATCCAGAAGTAAAAACAGGAATAGCTCTGTAAATGGAAAGCGGGATGTTGTGTATCGTGTCCTACCAGAAGGAGGAGCCAGACACAGCAGTGCCTTGAATTTCACTTGGTCATTGTCAGGTGATGCAACACCATTTCTCTGTGTTGAGTCCTCTGTGGCTCTATGTCGTAGAAGCCCCTAGTCGGTACACCTGGACTAGGCTGGTCCATGTTGGTCACCCTCCCCAAACTGGGGATAGATTGTCATTAGTGCTCTCTCCCAGTATATGTTACACTGGAGGAGCTGAAAGCTTAGCAGCAGATTTGAGGTTTCAATACTATTACCAGGTGACACTATTAAGTGCTGTCTTTAATTGAGCTGAAACTGCAAATCCAAGACTGTTTGAGTTCACTTGCTTTGGTTTGGCAAGCCTGTCTCAATCATATTAATCACAGCAAGCCTGTGAAAAATAGGTCAATACTTAAAAATCAACTGTGAAGAATCGTCCTAAGTGCACGTTTGTCTAACTGTGAGTGCGTCATTCAGTTTTATGGTGTATCCATCTCACTGCTAGACTGGAGGCACACTGTCGATCAAGTACAGCCATATAAATACATATGAATGAATCAGGACCTTTTTAAGAACACAGAGCACTAAGACTGTCACGTTCAGGAAATAGGAATGCAGAAAGTATAAAATAAAAAATAAGAGGGCAAAGAGGAGCCCATTGTCAGGCCTTGTGATAGAAATACAGAGCCATACGGTTCTTGGGCCCCGAGTTTATTTTCCCATCAAAACAAGAGGCTTGCGTTGTATACTTATTTATGAGGTGCAGTGTTATGTTCTGCTGATTGAGGATGTGATGAGTATCTCTATAGCTTTCTCCTCTTCCAACCTCACTGAAATGCATTGGATATGATTGTGCAAGCCAACCTCTGTCACCTTTGACCGCCTGTACCCTCACTGTGGCGTTCACCCTCCCATCCCACCCCCCTGAGCTCTTCTGGAATGTGCGTGTGTATCAGTTGACCACAGCTGGCTTCAGCACCACGGTGCCTGGGGGGATGACCACCCAGGACAGAGGATCATGGGATCCCGTGGAGAGGTTGAGGACCCCACCAGTCATCTCGTTCTCAGCCTCCGCCCCCCGTCCCCTCTTGGCCTGTTGGCTCAGGGCCCTTCGCTCAGACGAGGCCCCCAGCATTGGCATCATAGACAAGCCCAGGGACGAAGAGGAGAACGCTGTGGAGAGCAGATGAGATTTGCTGAGGCCCAGATGGGAGCCGTTGAACAGAATGGAGGTGCCTGGAGAGGAGCCGGGGCAGCCCAGTGCGCTGAGGTCCAGGGGCCGAGAACTGAGGGAGGACATGGCTAGCCCCCCCCCCAGACCCTGCAGAGCATGGCCTCCCAGGAAAGCAGCCGCTGCCCCTGGGATGATAATGTGGGCTGCACTCACAAAAGACAGCTCGGAATCCCTCCGCCCTTCGCCAGAAAGCACTCCACTTTGACTCCCCCTCAGCAGGGAGCCCACCCCACCTGGGGAGCCCTGGTCCTGGGCTACATAATGACCATGGGCCTTGATGTGCTTGCGGAGTGAGCTGGGGTCTGTGTAGCGCTTCAGGCAGCCCACCATCTTGCAGTAGTAGGGCTTGTCCACATAGTGTGTGCGTGTGTGCTTGAAGCGGTCGCTGGAGTTGGAGTAGCGCTTGTTGCAACCCTCATAAGGACAGATGTAGGGTTTTTCACCTGTAGGGGGGGGGGGGGGGGATATTCAGATGTTGAGAATTCATAAATCATTCTTTCACTTTTACTCTACAAAATATCTGTGGCAAAAGATAACTTTTTCCTTTGATTTATCATTATAAAGTGAATGTTATTGCACAATATAATGACTATAGAATATTCACAACATCTGCCTTTTAGAAAGGTTCCCCAGTAAACTGTGGAAACTCTACCTGCATGGCAAAAGAGCCCAGGTGAGTAGGAAGCGAAGAACGTGAAGAGGTAGAATGAGAAAAAAGTTATTTATACTGATCTAGATCAGTTAGTAAAAAACCTGCTTCTTAGAAATATTGCTTCTCTATCAAAGCACTGAAATGTGGTTTTCTAGTTCAAATTTGGTTTCTTTAAGTTTCTTGCTTCCTTTTGCTTCTTGCGGACAGAAAACATGATATGTAAATTACTCCACTGTGAAGTTTGTAAACAAATGCAGTGATGATGGTAGCTTTGAAGCAAAACAGAAAGCAAAACAAATACAGTATGTCATTAAGATAGTGGCATCAAAAGAATACCACTAGGACTTATCTGTTGCCGCTTTAGGAAAACATTGATTTTGGCTTTGACTTATTGTGTGTGTGCAGCTCTACCACTGACCTGTGTGTGACCGGTTGTGTATCTTGAGGTTCTCCAGGCGGGAGAAGCTCTTGTTGCAGGTGGGACAGCGATGGGGCTTCTCATTAGTGTGTGTGCGGATGTGGATGAGCATCTTGTACCTGCAGCAACACCAAAATAAGTGTCTTGAAATATTGAAATCTCCACTGATAATAAATGACCCAAGTGTCTGATTTCCTCACCGTGCATTGAAACCCCTCCCTTTGCGAGCACAGCCCTCCCAGTGGCAGCAGTACCCAGAATCCTTCTCGGGCTTGACATGGAAGTCGTTTACATGGTCAACCAGGTCTTGCAGGGAGTCAAAGAGCAGATGGCACTAGAGAAGTAAAAACATTTCAATGGAATTGTTATGATGAAGGGATATCGGGCTGACCATGAATGGGTTTTCTTCTTCTTTCTCGATCTTACCTTCTTCCAGTGGCAGGCCAGTTGTTCATCTGCCGAGAGGTCAGGAGACGCTCTCTTGTCGTTTGTCTGGCTGATAAACATGGAGGACGGCAGGTGAAGTCCCCCCCCAGCTCCAATCGGCATGAAAAACTGAAAGGCCTGTGACATGTGAGAATTCTAGTAAACAAACAGAAAAAGAGCAACGCGAGTTTAGCTTTAGTTCAAAAACTAAAATGGGTCATATTTGAGCTCTAGAATACAACCTCACGATGCTCACAATCAGAACTCTAACGGTAAACATCTCCTGTTTAGTCGGCTGTGTGAGCTCTGATGCGGACTGTCTACATTGCATCTCATCTCTTCACTCAAATGTTCACTCTGGTAGTCACCCGCTGCGTTTTAAAAGACCCCCCTTCAACCCTGAGCGCTGCAGGAGAGCAGCTAAATTCACTGAGCCTCTGCTGGGGCTCCAAACGCTAATGCACCCACCACACACACACACACACACACGCACACGCACACACTGAGTAATTAGGCTCAAGAAAACAGAGTCTTAAAAAGGGACATTTTGAATACAGGACACATGAGTCCAAGAGTAGGGGAAGCACAGAGAGAATAAGGGTGCAAATGGATCACAATCCTGTGCTTGTCTAATCGTATCTTATCGTCAGCTATGTCAGAAATGCCTATGTGACAAATTTCATAAAATGAGGCAAATTCCCTGCTCTGAGCTCTGCCTCTGCATGCAAAACTATGTGCGCTGCTTTGTGAGATGCTGTAGGGGGAGAGAACATGTGAGTATGAGTCTGTGCAGCTGTTCATCTATAAGAAGCCTGTATGAGAGAGTAAGGAGGGACGGAAAGCATCCTATAATGTCCCCTGGAGATAAGTAAAGCATGAGGTTGTTTAACAGTGGGGTAGGGGGGCTTTCTAGGACTCAGGGGGACGTGGGTCGGCTGAATGGTCCCAGCCAGCTCATCTCAATTCAATTGGGAGGGAATTGAATTAGGTGGCGTGAGGTCTGCATGGCTGTACCTTCTCTTAAATTGGATTATAAACACACACACACACTAACATGTCATGCCAGTGGGGCCATTGAGTTGAGGTACTTGTTGGGGACACAAGAGGTGTTTGATAAGAGCTTCTTCTCCCTTCTCTCTCACATGCACACACACATGCACACTCATTGCCACACAGGCCTCCCACCCCTTGCATAGCTGTATTCCCTTATTGAGAGAGTGTGACACAACCCAATGTTGTTCCTGACTTGCTGACCCCAACAGGCTGAGTCACTCTCTGCTGTAGACAGGGAAGTGTTAGCCGTTCACTACTGCATTGAAAGACGATGTTTATTATTTCAGAGGTCAGCAAAGACCAGGGAAACAATGGACCTAGTGGAGGGCAGAATTAAAGCTGGTCTGTGTGTGTTTGTCTTTAAGTTTCAGACTCACCCCTGAGGGGAAGTAGTTGCCGTTGGTCATTTCTGGAGAGCTGGGGGTGTGGCGGCAGGAGGGCGACATGCTCAGGTCCACAGCAGGGGGGGTGGGGGTGTCTGTCCGATCATGAGGGACCACCTGCACACCTGAAAAATAAACACACACCTGTTAAGATAACCTTTCACCTCGGGGATCTGGTACGGGGACTCTTTGCAGCATGCATCCGCTTTGGCTGTTAGATGAATTGTACATTTGTGTACAGATATTCATAGTCCTCAGAGGATGAATCTGAGTTACTTCAGTGATCCTGTGACTTTCCCATAAACATGAGGTTGACATTTCGGGTTTTTTTTTTCACAATTTAGTGTGTTATGCGTTGTTGAGTTGTTACCGACCTGAGTGTGGAGATCCTGGTGAAGCAGGCTCTATGACTGCGGTTCCATCATCTGCCATGCGGAGCTGACGAGCTCTCTTGGGGTGCAGCAGAGAGTGGGGTGGTGAACGGGCCCCTCTGTCCCGCCCATTTATCCGCCGTGGGAGCTTCAGGTCCAGGGGCTCGTCCAGGGACAGCATGACCACAACCCGCTGACCTCCCACCTGCACAAACAGTCACACAGACGGGCAGCGTTAGGCCGAGTGGGGCCAATGAGGGACAGCTTGGTTTTCATATAGCCACACATACAATGAAATGCTGCATTCCGATGTGAAACAGTGACAGTCAGATCCCCCCACCTGCAATATTTCCCACGTGAATGTTGTTGAAAGCATCTCACATTCCACAATCCCGCAGGGTAAGACATTCTCTCCAACAATGGTAAACTGACCACAATCGTAAACTGAAACACTGAGTGAGCCCAAGAAAAATAAACACACACACATTGACATCCGAGAGACCCCCTCCTCTTCTTCCATGCTGACCTTTACTCGCGCACTCTTCCTGAGGAATTTCTACAATCCAATCCAGATGGTCACCCTCACCGCCAGCCCTGCTTAACCCCACCCTTTGGCCAGTCACCGGCCCTTGCACCCTGTCACATTGCCCCCA
Source organism: Notothenia coriiceps (assembly GCF_000735185.1). Taxonomy (NCBI): domain Eukaryota; kingdom Metazoa; phylum Chordata; class Actinopteri; order Perciformes; family Nototheniidae; genus Notothenia; species Notothenia coriiceps. The sequence goes on along the minus strand of NW_011364304.1, from coordinate 226,585 downwards.
CTCAAGCCCCCACAGTGTGCACCTTAAGACCCCATGGACCTTTGAGACCCACCGGCAGCCCCCCCGGGGCTACGAGGCCAGCTGGACCTCCTCCCTCCTCTAAACACACTGACCTCTGGACCCAGCCTGAGGGATGTGGGCAGGACGCTCCATCTAGCTGTCATGTTGAGGTGAAGCTGTGTTCTTCCTCTCTCTGCAACTAGACTGAACCAGCATCCCCGTGTTGGACCATGCAAGGAATTTAGCAAACTTCTACTCAATCAAACACGTAGATGAACCCTATTAGTCAGGGCGGTTGAGGAGAGCTTAAAAAATGTGTCGAGCTCATAATAATAATACTTTTTTTTAATATATATATAATCGTCACTGTTGATAATTGGTTAAACATTTAAGTAGTCATTCATGAACACGTAGTATGGATTGGACTGTCAAAACAACACCATTACTATTTTATTTATTATACTATTTTAACCATTATCTGACATTTCTGAGATCAGTAATGACATAATAATCTAGAAAATGATTGGCAGATTAACTAATAAAGAAAAAAATTGTTGGTTGCAGCAAGTCAATTGAAATCATATTTGAAGGAAATCATATTTGAAGCAACAGAAACAATAACAAATGGTTAATAATATACAGAAAAAGCTCTTGAAGAAATACAATTCTTTGAAAGACAGAGATTCCAGATCCTTTCAACTTAAACAAATGCTGACTGTTCCCTAATCCAGCATGTGCTGCTTAACACATACAGGCGGTGCTATACAGTTCTGCTGGTTTAATGACGAGCTTTCCACAACAATGTGTTAGGGTTCACTGCCCCTTCTCACCAGGCTCACACACACACACACACACACACACACACACACACACACACACACACCACCACACACACACAGGCAACACACCGCTGGGGCGCGGACCGTCGGCGGGCACACACACACGAGGGGCCGGGCCGCACAGTTGCAGGGTGGTCCTATATTTCCCGTTCAAATTCATGTAGAAGAGATCCTGTGTGTCGCATGAAGTGTAGACACACACATACGTTCATAGACTTCCAGAAGCGATTTCAAAAGTGTTTCTCCTGGTTGGAACATGTTGTGTTTGCTTTGTTTCTGTGCGAGAACTAAAGCTCAAGGCTTTAGTTATAACAGGTTAGTATCGACACACACTCACAGAAGCCACGGTTGGAGGTAGTGAATGGTGGGCTTTGAGAGCGACTGGCCAGAGGCCACATGAGAAGCTCTTGTGTCTGGGAGGCACGGAGAAGAGAGGTCACAAGGTTCACCAGCCCAACGAGGGACAGCCACAAGCTCACACACACACACACACGCACATACATGCACATACATGCACATACATCCAGAGGGGGTGTAAAGACTCATTCAGCCATAGATAAGAGGATGATGATACACACACGTACGGATGCAAACAGAAGAACATACTGTATGAACATTCACACAGAGGAGCATTATGCCATTATCAGTGAGATCTTTCTGTATACTGTATATACAGTACTCGTTCATGGTTCTCACATGCATATAGATAAACATATTATCGTTTTTTATCTTAATATAGACTGCACTTGCAAGCACATGATACCCGGTCCATCTTGATCGTGTCTTCAGGTTCAACAATTGAAATTGCTCTAAGTAGGGATATAAGTACAGAAAGGAGCATCGATTCAAGAGAAGGCAACAGGCTCTGCATGGGGGCCTCTTTTACAAAATGACAAGACCTGGTATTAGGTTATAAAGAGAGAGACATTTTTTTATTATTTATTGAGAATTGACTTATTGTTTATATAATTTGACATTTAACTGTTACAGTAAGGACCAGATGCACCCCTGTCTAATAATGTCTCCATCATCCTACTTTTACAAAATGTATCCATCATAACTCTGGCGCATGCTAAATGGATTGTTTCCATCAGTTAAACCCAGGTCAGTTGTGTAATGATAAAGGAATATTGTTGGTAGTTGCTCTAATGATCATTTTGACCATAGAAGTTTTTTTGTGTGGGCAAATTCTGCCATTAGCTATGAAAATAAACATGTGAGGCTCTGTCAAAGCGGATATGAACCTCATTTAGTACAAGCTGCGGTTAATACCACATTTCTGTTTCTCTCTCTGGATTGGGTGGGTGTGACTAATTTACTGTAACTCCTACCACAAAGCCTGCCAAGACTTTTGGCTTTATTGTTTGGCTAAAGTAGCAGAAAATCGTCTGTCATCCACTTTAATCGAGCAAAAGCCCTTACCCTGAGGCACGGACCGAGAGTCAGCTTAACCTTTCTATAAATCCTATCAGCTGCGGAGACAAACAGAAAGCTGGCTTCCATCAGTGATATAATCCTAACTATAAAATACAATAAAAAAACCGATATGGAAATGTTGGAACCATACAACTAGGATGTAAATTACTCTGGCACCTCAAATCATGTGATCGCACAGCTCTCACTGTGAAGCGCTACAGGGGTCTACACACACTAAAGCCCTTCTCAGGCAGCTGCTTCGCATGCAAACCATTACTTAACCTCCATAATGGACTGTATAGACAATTTATTAAAAATGTGAACATAATGAAAATCAGTGTTGGTATGATTCAGAAGGAGAAATGACAATGCTGCCATGCTGTTAAATCCTTTTTCCTTTTAATTCATGTGTGTCATGAGTGCTTCAGTATTCAATATTTCCATAATTTTACTAAATGAGCTTACATAATATTTCTACTAACTGCTCACTTTAACCTATTAAAAATGAAAAGATTCAATTAATCCATTAGCCTATTGACAGAAAAGGTATCAGGAACTGTTTTTCTATGTAAAACCGTTTCAAGTAAAAATGCCTTTTTTTTTGTTATAGGACAATAAACTAAGTATTTTTGGGATTTGGACACACCTTAAGACAATTGGTTCATTAAGAAAGTCATAAGTCATAAGATATCTACATTACCCGCAGGCCATACCGCACTTATGTTCTCCCAGTGAAGTCGGGCCAGTGCAGCTTCTGGTGAATCAGTCCCTACTGCCGTACCCCCCACCCCCCTTCCTAATTTTTTAGTGGAGAAAATGTAGACTGGCTGGGAAGTGACTCACAGCATGTGGATCTTGGACTCTAGTTACGTGAGCCACAGTCACTGACGCTGGGGTTTGTGGGAAATATGAGACAAAGAGAAAGGGCAACCAAGAGAAAGAATGATACAGTGAAGGCAGGAGTATGGCGTTAGCGTGATATGTGAGTGTGTGTGTAAAGCTCAGTGGCGGATGGCTGTGAAGTTTGTGAAAGGGGTGTTGGCTGGCCCCCATGCAGACTTCCTTGCTCAGCCGTGGGGTCGACAGTCTCTCTGAAAGGCGGCATTGTCCCTTCTCTGGGCCCTCTCTCTCTCTCTCACAGAGTAAACACGGGCTACAGCAGAGCGAGGGGAGAGAAGGGATGACCAAAGGGGCCACAGCGAGGATATACAAGGGTGAGGATGAAGGGAGGAGGAAGTGGTGGAGGAAAAGGAGTCCTGAAAGAGAGGTTTGTGTGTGTCCTCTTTAGCAACCTCTGTCACCTATTCCCCTGCATAACCCCTTCCCACCCGACCCCCACGTCCACCCATTGCATAAGGAAACCGCCCTTTGAAGAGGTGTGTGTGTTCGGGGGGTGAGCATGGGTCGAGGTTGAAGGGTGTGGGAGTTAGCCAATGGGTGAGTTAGCACGTTGGGGCATCAGGTCATAGGACGGCTATGTGTTTCAACACCTCAACGCTCCCAGGCTAGGCTCACATGGATCAGAGCTGACCTTTCACCCCTGCTGCGACCGATTGATCTTTAGCCTGATCTGATCTGAACATATCGGCTCAGTCTGCTCCATCTGATGGTGCAGCATCGAGAGCCAACAAAAAGCATCAGAGAGCATAACCAGTATAAGATGATTATGTTACAGGGTATAAAATCATATTGTGTAATATTTTATTTCCTATAAAGGGTTTAAGAGAGTAGTGTGTGTGTGTGTGTGTGTGTGTGTTGTGTGTGTGTGTGTGTGTGTGTGTGTGTGTGTGTGTGTGTGTGTGCACAATTTGTGTGACCCCCCTCTGAGATTGGCTGTAACTTAATCTGCCTCCCGCTGTGGCCCTGGGAGGTGGTCTGTAGGAGGTAAGCCATCTCTCCCTGAGGCTCTTTGCTTTCTTTTCATTTTCACACACACACACACACACACACACACACACACACACACACACACACACACACACACACAGAACGCAAAGAGAGAGGTGAACCTGCTGGGAGCGTCTAACCACTTGTGTTACCGATGTAATTGTACGTGTGAAGGGCTTTAACATGTTTTTATAAAACCCTTAATGACCATCCTACAGTTCAACTTAACTTGCAGAAAGTACCAGTTCCTGCATATCTTGCTGTAATTCAACTCAATAACCTCTTCAGGCTCTGGATATGTTGAAAATTAGTGAGTATACTGTGACAATCTATCCTGTATGTCTACTTGGCATGGCCAGTTTGGTTCTGATCAAATCAAGATGCTTGACTCTGCTGAATATCACACGTGTTGGTTTTGTAAGTCGTTGATAAGATAGCGGTGAGAGAGCAGTTAACGTGGTGCTCAGTGATTTTCTAATTTGAAGCCTTTAAGGTGACCCGTTTAGTTAAGCCTTTGTTTGAAGCCTCTTACTCTTATTAGGTTTGTCCGATGGGTTTGCTCCGTGCTATCTACATTTATGTGTTGCTATGTGTGTGTTAGTTATAGGATTTGATTCACTTCCGTGGGTGACTAGCAGTGGCTGCATAGCAGGTGCTTTTTAGTCCCATTGGTTTTTGTGATTAAAAACCTCTCAACAATAATTGTCTAAAGACTAGGGTTGACTAGTTAGTTTTGGTCTCGTCCTTAATAGCCGGTGTTTCGACTTTATGGCTGTTGTGTCTGTAATCATATATGTTCGACCATTCTGTAATAGAGTCTCTCTTTTCTGGACCGTAAGCTTGACAGTACCGACACCTATCGATCACCAAACTAATAATTTTAAGACCAAGTTATGAAACTGAGATAACAGCATAAGATGCACACAAAACAAAGAATACTTTTACCTTAAGAGTTATTACAGAGTTACTAAAACCTTATGATACTGGTGAGGAATTGCAGACCAATCATTATCTTTACTCGTGTTTCTGGGGCAGAAACTTGATTGAATTAATCCATTTTAAAAGGTGACCAAATATGAATAAACTAAAAGTAGACATCTCTGTTTAGTAAATGTGCTCCCTTGGTTTAGTAATTTTGTGGTTAAGCAGTGATGTGTAAAGACCTGTGCTTGTAGAATAGCTCATGTCTAGACCTGCTGGTTTTCCATCCACCAGGTGTGGAGGAAAGGGTCAAAGGTTACTGATTGCGGCATGGGTGTGGTGTGAACTCTGACCCCTGACTTTTGGGTTTTACATCTTTAACTGGGGCTAAGGAGAAAGGTTTACATTAACAATACTTATTACCTAACATTTACAGACTCATCAAATTCAGGCAATATTAGTCACAGAAAAGTTCACACGGCTAAGGTGAGACAGGTTAATATCCAGTTATTAGTATGTTTGTGACTGATTTCGAGACTCAAGAAAACAGGCCCACACCGGGTCACTCCTTCACTCCCTCTTCTGTCATTGCTGATGTTTTTTGACGTAAGTGCCATGAGTGACCCCACCTCCGCTGACACACACACATTTGAGCCACAGCCCTCGCAAACGCCCTCCACCCTCCAACCCTGATGGATAACTCAACACGTAAACATACACAGCTGAGAGATGTCTTTTTTCTTGCCTCTGTCCTCCTTAGCCAGCCGCCTCCTCAGACAGGAAACCTCAGTTTCCACTCCTCCTCCTCTGGGCCTCTCATTCCCTCTTTTTCTCTCTCGCTATATTCTTTACTTTTGTTTTTCTCTCAAGTTCACCGCTCTGTTTCCTCTTTCAGTTTGTCATTCTCTCCCAATTCTCATCTCCTTTTTATCTCACCTAACACTCCTAGCTGTCTTTAATGGTATTTTCGTTGCCTGATTATTTCCTCTTTTTCCACCATTTCTTCAAGATAAACAAATGTTAAAGCGACTGTCAATCCAAACGTGACCCTGTTCTCCTTACTCCTGTTGCAACAAGAGCACACAGGATCGTACAACTGATTATGTAATGGCAGCATGCATGGAGCCACTGCTGGGGAAGGGCTATTGAAGAAAAAGGAAATATTTTGAGCACACGTCAACGTCTGCTGTACAGAGACTGAATGACACATGTGTTCATGCTTAAACTCAGAGAGAAAAATAAGCAAAAGATTGTTCTTTTGGGGTTTTAAGAGGAGAATAGGAATATATCCAATTACAGAGTGTAAGCACACAAAACCAAGTTATAACGATGTGAAGGAGAAGATGAAGGGAAATATCAGAGACAATACAAGAGACTGGAGAAAGGGATGGAAGGAAGGAAAGAAAAAAGTAAGGGATAGACGGATTGAAGGAGGGAGAGAAAGCAACAGGAAGCTTCTCAGCGAGCTACCGATGGCCTGCAGCCAGAGCGTTCAGACACTGAGGAATTCCAGGCAGAGGGCAGGCAGGGAGGGAAGGTGCCAGGAGGGGGGGAGGGAGGGAGGGAGGCAGCGAGCGAGGAGGGCGGGACGCACTTGCGGTTTGTTGTCAAAGGAGACTGCTACATGAGAAAGGCAGAGCACGCGCTTAGCACAACATATCTTTGTGGTTGAACACTAACCCTTTTGTTAGGATGCAAACTTTGGTATGAACAGCCTGACATTAGATTGACAAACTTTCGGTTAAGAATAGCGGGACATCTAGGTACACAGTAAAAGGTATCTTTGTGTACTGTACTGGATTATGATGATTCTAAAAAATCTAAATACTAAGACATTTCAGCATACCACCTCTATGGCATGTTTCAATATAAGAGTTGTCAAGCCATAGCTCGAGCTGAAACACCTGGTGTATGAATTGATCAGTTGATAGATGAATTTAAATGAATCTGATACAGACCATTTTTACAATTTTCATATGTGATAGATAATTGGGGCAAGACACTTCTCCCCAAATTGCTCCTGTGGGGATTGTCCACAGTATTGAGTATGTAAATCGCTTTGGATAAAAGCATCTAACAAATGACATGTAATGTAATGTAATAATTGATTTAAATGACAAAACAATCATTAAATCAATATGAGAATAATTGCTGGCCTCTATTTATGAATTATTTGTTAGTATTGTGGTATTAAGATCTTACAGATATATAGATCTACATTCATACTTGCTTTTTACCCAGACAAGATGCAGATTTTGTGAAGAAACACTGCAAAAATAAAAGCTACTGACAGCTTCGTTGATTTTGGTCTGAGGTTTAATATTAATGGCTGTGTGGGCTGAATATAACATTAGCTGGATAGTGTGAGTGGGTGCATCTTAACTGCATCCAGGGAGGCCTTTCAACAGGACAGCAATTTCACTTAGTCCACCATATTGTAAGATTAGGCCGTGCATGATCTATAAACAGCCATCTGACTGAGATTTCACATTGTGTCAGTAAGCCTTGTGACCTGCTCAACCCGGGATTATCACACAACACAGTGACCTGACTTGACTCAGAGTGGGATGGATCGAAAGGATGACTGATGAATTTCAAGAGAAGCATGCATTATCAGATAAATATAATAATGCTTGCCTTTATCCAATTTGAGTTTTGAGACTAAAAGATCTAGATTGCCATCCTTTAATTCATTTGAGTATTTCAAAATTAGAACATAGATTTAGCAATTAAAGCAGAAAAAACGACTATTTTGCTAGAACACATTTAAAAAGAGGCAGGTATAAGGGGAAAGAGTAGCTGCACATTGGCACGAGACTAGGAAACTTCCCCGTAGCCGCAGTCCATTTATTAGATTCCCTAGTAGCTGCTATATGACATTAACAGTATGTGATTGAGGGGTCACGTGTAGCAACATGTGTTTCAATTCATGGTAAGTTTTCTTCTGCCTACTCCCTTTAAAAATCAGATCCATACGTTTTTAATCAACTAAAACAATTTAAATCTATACTGTAGCATCAGGACAGCAATCAGTGATAAACAGATAATCCTCCAGTGGACGATGACTCAGAGTTTGAGCATTAAACCAGCACAACACTAATGCTTAAGGAACTTCGCACAACGGTATACTGTAGGCTTTGAAAACTGGTGACTAATCTTACAATAACGTGGGGCATTTCACAACATAGCAGTCTCATAGCGCAGCAAAGGGCGGCGGGGAACCAATGAACCCAGCAGGAGGCCTACCACCATCCGTGAGAGGAGAAGAGGAAGGAAGAGGAGAAGAGGAGAGAAGTATGTGTGGAAGGAGACCTCCCACTAACTCTGCTGGGCCTCTCTACCTCCTGCAGTCCACTGAATGCATTCCCTACAAATCTCACTCCTCCTCTCTCATCTTCCTGTCCCTTACTTCCAAGTAAACAAAAACTTGCATGATCTGCCCCAGCCCAATTCCCTGTCGATTTCCTCCTCACTTCCTCAGGCTATGTCCCCATCGTCCTTTCCTTGCTAGCTCCTCTTCTTCTCCTTTATCAACCTCTCTCTCGCTCTACTTTTCTCCCCCCATTTTCAGTTCATTCCTGTGGCTTCTCCCCACAGGCAGTGATGCAATCCTCCGACTCCTGCGCGCAATCACAGGGTCTGGAGTCGGCTCGCTAGCCAAAGCAGGGGCGTCACCACAACACGCTCAGTAGGAAAGCAACAGGAGAGGAAAGAAAAGAGGTTGGGGGGGGGGAGAAGAAAAGAAGAAATGAAGCCAATGAGAGAAAGAGGAAAAACTGTCTGAGGCTAGTGGTGGGTAATGTAGGGAAAAAGCACAGCGATAAAAGTTAACAGCTCTGTTTAACAGTTGGTGCATATCCAAAACTTAACTTGGGGTAAACATGTTATTTTGAGTCCTTTGTTTTATTGAAGGTACCGAAGGAACTTTTGAATGGATTTGTTCTGGAAGATTGTAAAGCACAACAGCTCATTCCGCCTTAGATCAGCCCACTAACCAGCTGTGTCTGCTGGATAGGGTCTGTTTGGGAAGTGACGGTTCTCTGCTACTCCCACACCAAATGCTGTCATTCCAGCTGACTCAGACCAACATTAGCATTATTCTAACACCTAAACTGGCAGTATGAGATTCAAATAATATGTATTTGGAATTTGACCTTTATCACTTGAGATCTATACTTTTATCACACAACATATTTCCTTGCTGGGGCAATGCAAGACCGTATGTATTACCTCTCTGAGTTATAATGGATATGCAGTGATATGCTCAGCCTTGTAGAGATGCAGGCATGCAAAGACTGATCTTATCAAACAAAGCGCACTTAATCATGAATGGAGAGTGAGGTTATTGCATTTTAAAGGGCCAAGATTAAAGCTGAAACCTTGCTATGCTTTTGTGAAGAGATCTATGCATACACACCACTCACTCACTCCCACACAAACACATGCGTTAGTCCCTGGTTTCCAGGCTTTGTAGAGGCAGACCTCCCCTAAAGGCAGCAGAAATGAGCACAAGGTCAGGTAAGGAATGCAAAGTTCTGGCACCTGCCTAAATCTTTAAAATACCAGGTTCCCTCAGCACACACACAAACAACAGGCCACTCCCTGAATCCCAGAGCAGGGTTTAAGCCTTTCAAGAAAGGGCTTCAGCCCTAAAAACAAAACACACAGGTGTGCATCCCCAAACTTGATGATGTAGAAAAGTATATCACTTAATAACAACCACAGCTTCAAGCTCACTTCAAAACACAACAGAGTACAAAGCAGCTGCGGTTGAACTCAACGGGAGATGTCTGTTATATTCCCTCACTGGTGAAAACCCAACCCCAGTTCTAAGCCATGAGTAGGAGGGAGCGGGAAGAGGTCCAAAAATCTTTCTTTCTTTCTTTCTATACCCTTCTCTCCCACACAGTTAACAGCACGCTAAGGGCAGATTAATAGGGAGGACATTGTATGGAAACTTTCGTACAATAACACCGGGGTATATTTCAGCACCAGTTGCTTGACAATGTGCATGGTCTATCCTCTCAGTGACAATCTCAAGCCAAGGATCAGCTAAAGAGGTATGGAGGCATTCAGTATTTGCACACATAAACACATATGCAGCCCCTTTTTTACAGCCATACACACACACACACACACACACACACACACACACACACACACACACACACACACACACACACACACACACACACACACACACTAGTGAACAGCATGTTGGCTGTGTTGTGGAGTTCAGACCAGTTCAGAGCGCTGTGGTACCGCTCCAGCTTTGGGAGGGGTGCGCCTGTCTCACAGTCATTTCCTGGACGTGAATATTATGGCACCACACGCATGAGAAACAAACCCCTTTTGCCTGTACACAATGACCCCAGCCACTTAAATTTGCTTGCAACTCAATAAGCCAACAGCACATAGTGAACTCCCTGGGAAGCAAGTCTTCTCATTCAATGGCCATGGTAATATGATCCCAACAACAGCTTTATGCAACGCGGCCCTCCGGCAGGCTTGGGGCAACATGGGGTGGGGTGCTGGTTGCGCTCTCTATCGCTGTGTGGTGTTGCTGAGCCAATCTGACACGTCTACGGTGTCGTAACTTTGCTACTTCTTTGTCCCAGACTTTCTGGACGGCCACTCCCTGTCCTTGGAGAGGGCTGGGGGACACCTGTGCACCAGCCCCGCTGCACAGGAGAAAGCCAAGAAGGGGTAGGGGTGGTGATGGGGGAGCATGCAGAGCCAGATGTGCTTCGGACTGGGAGTTTCTTTGTTGGTGTGTGTTTGTTAGCATGTGAGTTTATATATGTGTGCATTAGAGTGTTTATGTACAAAGAGAAGGGACAGGGCAGGGGCTCAGATTCCAAAACCAAAGCATATTGAAAGGGGAAGAAAACAGGAAGAGGTAGGAATACAAAACAGAGGAGAGCAATTAACAGACAAAGTGACGTGATGTGTGTTTGCATGTGTGTGTGTTGGGGAAACGCACACTGTAGCGTGAGCTCCTGCTTCTTTAAATTTGGGCGCGCCCCCCATACTGTCTGCTATACCTTCATCACAGCCTTTCTGCCTCCCTCGCCAGTGATCTCACGGATATATGTACACACAAGGCTTGTGTTGTCTTTTCCTTGTGAGGCTGTGCCAACTTAACTGTGTTCTCCCTCCTCACATGGAGCGCCTGCTTTCTCTGAGTAACTCTCCGCGCTGTGTCCCTTCCCACCAAGGCTGGCATTAAGACAAGGTCAATATGACAGTCTTTTCTCTATTCTCCCTTTATCTCCCTCCCTTTCCGTTTCTCTCTGTACGTCTGTGTTCTAGCTCAACTAAGTGACAGGCTCCACCCTACAGCTTTTATCTTCTGCGGCTCCATCCAAGAGGGAGAAACAGGAAAAAAGAGAGCAGAGAGACAGATGCAAAGGGACAGATGGAGGGCGAGTGAGATGGCGACAGACAGAATTGAGCATAATGCTGTAAAATGGAGTAGCATTAAACTCTTGATTTAGATTTGTTGGCATGTGCGCGATCTGTTGGAAACAAAGATTTGGATCTCATTCCTCTTTTGATTTGGCGAAACACACAGCAAGGGCTAATAAATGTGCCGTGGACGAATGCATTCATTTAGTATATCGGCAGCATTGGAAAGAATGAGCCTAAGAGAGGATCTCAATTAGTGTTGAAGGTCAGGGCGATACTCGTGCTCTTACACACTCTTCTTCTGTCCCGAATCAATGCTGACATTTAGAATCAATTAAGGAATAGCCCTGCTCACCATGACTAACGGCACCATTTATTGAGACCTGAGCAAACAAGGAGCATGGGCATTTAGAAGAAATCGGTTGAGTAAAAAAAGAAATACAGGATGTGTTAAGACAGCGATTATTCAAGATGGCCACTGATAGTGAATTATTAACTATTAACAACCAAATAAAAGGGGGTTTTTCGCTAAAGTATCTAAGGTTAGAATAAGTATTATTTTCACTAAATCTTACTTTCAAACATTTCCAAATAATATAAGGCTCCCCTCATAAGAACAAAAACAGCCACGGTACATATGAATTAAATTAGTGCTGGCAACATCTCCACACCAAGGTAAACACTTACAGGCCAAACTTTTTTTTCTCTCCCTCCTTTATTGCATGTATAAGATGGAGAATGTCTTATATAATTGCAAGCGTCACTTATGAAGCTGGGGGCTCATGGAAAGTGGGAGACGATAATGCGAGGGAGGGACCAAGGAAAAGAGGGAGCAGAAGCAAAGTTACAAGCAAGGAGGAGATGGAGTCCCAGGGAGTCGTGGATGGAGGGAGGAGGGGGGGGTGAAGGGGGCAAAGTCTGGAAGCTAGCTGACAGGACTAGATATGCCCAGACAGGGAGCCGGGCCCAGACTTGACAGCCTCATTGGAGTCTCAGAAATGCCTCACCCCTCATCCCCTTCTTTCAAAAACACCATCAATCCCGTCTCTCCCTGCCCAGCATGTTGTTCCTCACCCGTCTTACAGGCAGAGCCCCTCTTGTCCGGCTCCTCCCTTTCTTTTTCTCTTCAAACAAGCAAACACACACACATACCTCAGTCAAACTGAACTGCTGTTTGAGGGTAAACTGGAGAATTCAGGGTGTTGGCCAAGCAAGTAAATAATAATACAAACCAGCTGTGTCTCCACTTAAACTGCATTGCTGTGAGCATATTACTGTACAACTCAGCTTCTTGAACTCAGCTCCCAGATATCAAAAAGCTCCGGCTGGATATAGGTTTAATATCAACCAGAAGTTAAACTTCAGGTATATTGGTAGAAACCCAAAATGGTCTTTGTAAAAATAGTTTTTTCCTCTGTTCCCTCCAACCCTTAGCAGCTCCTTTAGATTGCTGTTATTCTTAGGAGTCCTGGCGTTACTCCTTTATTCTTTCTTTTACTTTTCCTCATCAAATGTGTCTTGCCCCAGACATGGTCTGCGTTTTGTCTGAAAGGTTCTACAAGCTGAAATTCTCTCACGATAGAAACACTGAGCAGGGAGCGCAGAAGGAGCATTAAGGAGAATGAGAAGAGGTAGGGCGGGGTAACTGGAGTGAGGCACTGAGTTGTCTGTGTTTATTTTGGAAATGCAGGTCTGCAGACTTGCAACAGAGGAACTGACCCCTACACTTCCCTGTGGCAGATCCGAGCAGAAAGAGCAAGAGTCTGTGCTCTTTTGGGATGTCCCACACAGGTGATTTTGAAAAGGATAGACCAAATTGTGCCAGAAGGGGCATTTAAACCCACCCTGGGGACCCAGGAATGGCCTGCTCCAGGAGGAAACAGTGAGGCCGAGAGGTGATTAGTGGTTACAGTTTAACTGGAGAAAAATGCATGCTCCGTGAGCCCAGCCAGCCAGGGAGCAAAGCGGTATGCGCTGGTCTCCTTCAGTTTGCAAGTTAGTGTGAGTCAAGCTCTGTATCCGCTGTGTCTATTCTTAATGTATGGGTCCTCCAGTCTGGCTGTCACCCCATATAGACACATCACACTGCAGCACTGCAAAGAATGAGTGTGTCACCTCCACTGCTGCACACATGGCAATGATTAGCGATAAGATATTGTGGAAAAATTGACAGAACTGGACTGTAATTATATGAGAGCCAAGAGAGCAATTCCCTGTCATTTACCAGTTTAACTTGAGTTCAGCTATTGATTCAGCTTCGTTTTAACTTAGATTTTAAAGAGTCCAATTGAGGATTTCATCCTTGTGGCACATATCAAATCCATTGGTATACTGTACAGTCGATATCAGTTAACTACAATATTTTCAAAAACTCCAAATGATTTACAAAGTAAAGGGGTCAATAATAATCTCAGTAACTTGAAGGGCATTTGAAGAGTGTAGACCTCCGCCAAGGGGGTCTACACTCCCTTGTTTTTTGAGTTGGTATGTTTTTCTGTAAATATATGTGTACATAGGGTTATACACTTTATTTAAATATGACAATATAACAATGGAGATCGTAGACCGCATGCCCTCTGTAGTTCATTTCACTGAAGCTTCATCTGGCTACATCAAGCATCTCCTCTGACATTCTCAGCCTAAACAAAGGTCAAGAACTGGGACTTGCAAGTATATTATATATGACACTAGTCACGTTTCATCTGTTCAGCACACTTATGGATGAATAACACCATTGTCTTATTAGAAATCTGATTGCTAACACATTTTCATTACCAAAGAGAGGACATTTGTGTCATGGCGATCTCAAATAAAGTGCCGCTTATCCCTGTGAAGATAAATGTAAGCGTGCATCAGGTGCCTTGTTCTCCCTGCATGCCGCCTGATTCACTGCCCACTATAATCCTCCCTTCCCTGCTGCTGAGTTGCCTTTCAGCTTGACCATAATCCCCAGCAGCTATGAAACCCCACTGTGATATCAATTCAAACACTCCCACTGGCTCTCCCACTGTAGTTTGTACCACTTATATTCCACCCAATTATTGGTAGCAGTCCTCGGCCACATCAGAGTTTTTTTACTTCAGTCGCAAACATATTTTAGTGGCCTCACAACAGGTTGACAACACTGTGAAAAAACAAAAATGTTCGGATGACAGTTACTTTGTGGTGCCTTACTCACAATGAAAGAACCAACTGAACTTGTTTCTTTTTACATTAAATGTGGTACCCTTGTATTAGCCTGGTTTAAGGCAATAAGTACAAGTGCATTGTGGGTTCCCACCATCCCTCTACCACATGCCTCGTGGTTGTTCTCTGACGCAGGAATATGTCATTAGGGTCCACCTTTTCCACCATAAAGCAGCTGCCTAACCCCCACAGTTTGGGACCTCAGGGCTATGATGTCACACACTCGTGATGTGGGACGGAATCTTAAAGCACAGGCAAATTGGTGAAGTGACAACCACACCTCTCATTTGATTTTAGAGACAGGCATGGTGGAAAGCCTTTGAATGGTTTATCTTCAAGCATTGTAATTGCAAAGGTCGAAGCAAATTGGTGTCAAACTCTGACCAAAACTCAGTGCAAGCTGTTGCACGCAGCAGCTGTCCAAGTATCTACATCTGGCCAAGCATGCAGTCAGGACAAGAAAATGTACAGCAAAAAAAGTCTGCATACACAAACACATGCACACATCCTGAGAGTGTGGAATGCCACCACAGGGATGCACAGCTGGACCCCAGCGGATATCTGGCTTCATGGTGGTGCTGAGAGCCTTTTTCTCTGCAGTGACTAAGTGCTGTGTAAGAGAAGTCTTGCTTGAACAACCAGTGTGCCGGCCCGTTAGTGATGGATGCCTCTCCGTCTGGCCCCAGTTTTTCTGTCAGATTGATGTTAGGCTGACCTGCAGCTGAACTGATCATCAGCTGATTGGATAAACAATGCATTGAGCAGGCTCTGGACATGAAGAGCACCTGTGGTCACAGTTCAGTGGGGGGTTGTGGATTAAATAGCAGCAGGATCTGGAAGAGGGAAATCAAAGTCCTTCCTCTGCATAAAGCCTGTGCGGCCTCCCTCGCTGCTCCTCTTCCCCACATACTTGGAGAGAGGTCCAGTGGGCCCATAGCCAGACCTCCTCCAGTCTCATATATCTGTGTGACAGTTTCTCTCATGCAGCTCCACGTCATATGGTTCATACAATCCTTTACAGTCACCTTGGAAATAAACAGCCATCATACTCTGATCCAAAATATAACTGCAGCCCCCTGAGTGTGCCTCGATCTGCATTGTGGCCTAATGCTTTATAATGATCAGGCCTTATTCCACTCCAGCAAAGGGCTTGTTAGGTCTGCCTTGGCAGGGCCCGGCTCTCTGCCCTGACATCTTCCGGAACAATGGGCCCATGGGAGGCAGCCAATGGGGAGAAGGTCCATCCCAAACTCAGTCCCAGTGTGAACACAATTAGGCTTAGGGACAGTGGAATTGCTTAATTGGAGGAAAATAGCTCTTTATCTAGGCCTCTGTGCCTGTGCTCATTCTTGCCCCCTGCACTACATGCTTGGCCTCAACTAACTAACAAAAATGTTAAGATTGCAAATTAAAATGTTTACTAGTTTCAGCCATAACACCAACAAGTGGTTATTGAGCATAAAGACAACTCATGGTAAACTGTGGTCATTTAGAAATGCATACAAATAAAAATCTAAGCACACTTTGTCATGTACAACGTGGTGAAATGAAATACTAATATGTAATCTTTTGTGGATAATATGAAGACATCTGATATTTAGCCCCTGATGTGGGGGTCACAGTTGTATTTACCAATACTGCACTGTTTTTAAGTGAATGTCAGCAGTGTGTAGACGTTGAACTCTTTATCAGATGTTGTGACAGAACATCACAGAGCTCAGTGGAAGCCTGCATCTTGCACAACAGCTGGCTGGGCTGTGATGAACGCCCTTATAGGACAGGATTTGTGATTCTCTGAAAATGTCTCAGGGTTGAGAAAAGGGGATGCTAGTTCAAGAGGGGATGCAGACACGCCAAAGAGTGTTCGGTACCTTGTGGAAGTAGGTAGGCTACTGACAGTTAAGTGCTAACAAACGCAGGTAAAGGCACGTCCGCCGACGGCCTTGAATATGACAGTGTAGGGAGTCCAGGCTGCAGGATATGGGCGCACCGCTGGAGAGTCTCTGAAAATAGGTCACTACCCTGTTTGAACTCGTGCAATTTTTCACATTGTAGCTGCGCACTCAGAGCAACGTGGACACACATGACAAAAGAAACGACATAAAGGACGGACATGCATTATAGGGTACGCTCCTCCTTGCTTACCTTACAGTGAAAATACCGTGGAAATGCCCGAGATATCTCCGACTTGGCCCCCCTCTTCCCGGTGCAAACTTCGCACGCAAAGTCCTATGGCTCAAGCAGCGTCGGTGTCAAATGACTCCTCGTCAATGTGTCGCTTTTTCCTTCGGTAAACACGAAATTATAGAGCTGATACGTCTTGAAAAAATATGTCTAGGTGTCTGTAGAGGCGGTCCGTTCCAAGACCATTGTCAGGTTAGATTTTTAAGCATGGGGGAAAATATACATAAGCTCAAACGCAGCGTATGTGACAGCTGGTTGTTCAAATACAGACTAATATATGGAATGACAGTCTTGTCTGTTGCCGTGGAATGATCTATTCTTCATGTTATCAAGCCACTGGAAACCCGTCAAAAAGTGTAAACACCCAAATCCGTAACCTTAAGTGTTCCCGCTGAGGAAAAAAAATGAAGCCACTGGTTGTGTTGTGAATCAAAAACGGATAGAGGATTTCTTCTTAAATTCAAAGCGCATCGCTTGATGGCAACGCTGGTCAAGTGGGGGGTTCCTGTGGATGGACGTGGTCCTCCTGGCGGGGTGGGAGGGCAGATCAGACCAGAGGGATGGCACGAAGTGGTGGGTAGGGTAGGGCGGGTTGGCGACGGGGTATGGGGTAAAGGGGGAGGATCGTCTCCTTCTTCGGTGCTTTTCCAGATGTCGAGGTGGGGCTATAATGTGTCTGTCCTTTCCTCAGAGTTATCCTCGCGTCTCTTCTGCTTTTTATTTTTATTTTAATTGTCTCTAAGCACTCCAGGAGACGCTGAGTGTTGGTGGTAGTCTCCCCCAAGACCGTCTGAAGCGCACAGCCATCCGCCCGGAGCCCAGCCAGCCCGTCAGGACCAGCCCAGAGTCTGCCAGCTCAGCGCATGCTTACTGCTCCGCCCCCCCACCATGGGCAGTCCCCGGCGCCTCTCCAAACTGTCCCTCTCTCTCCGTTCACATGGCCATGTCTCCGCCTCAGCTCCCCTCCATCAACCGGCGTTGGATAAGGGTAACACCCCTATATACTTCACTGTCTGTTGTCTAGAGTGTAGACATCTCTGTCCATGGCCACCACCTCTGGGTAACCAACCAAACAGTGTTACATAATGAAAAAGTTTGAAACTACAGACAGCCTGTTATTTTACTCTAACACTAATGTATAAATCCACCCACCAGTTGGAGCTATGTGCAACAAAATACATAATAAAGATGGAGAAACAAAAATCTGAAAAAATAAAAAATCCCTGTCACTTACAGAATATAGGGCTACAGTATTTTATATTATACATGTGACCTATTTTGTGCATCTAAATCAAACAAAAATGAAGGCCTATATACATATGTATTTGCATAGTGAATACGAAGTTAAATTACTTTTTTTGCCATTTTTTGAAGTTACCTATTGACTACAAACAATTTTGGGATATAAAAGGATAGGGTTTCTATTAAATTACCATTGATTCTCTATAAGAGATTTATTTTTCTTCTGCTCTGGGAAATAGAAGATATGCCCAGTGACAGTGTTTAGACCAGTATAGAAGTTTATTCCGCGTAAAATATGCAAGTTAATGACTGTTTAAGTTGTTTAGATTGTACAATGCTGATGTTACAAAGCCCAGGAATAGACAAGGGGCCCATTTTTTAGACTAGTAGTGCTCAAGTCAGTGAAACTGTTCAAAAAGATGTAAGTTAAAAAAATAAAATTAAGTGGGATAATTAATTATATTTGAACTTCTTTTTCTTCGTAGCTTTAGTTAAACAGCCTGATGTAGCTTAGCTGCACTTACAATTGGTAAAACTAATTTAATAATTTAATTTATTTTAAAGTCTGTTTGTTGTTCAAATATCTCGTTGATCATGTCTACTCAAGTTGGATTTGTTTTATTGTTGACAGTTCCTTTTTTCTAATGCAGATTTTCTATGAGCAGTTCTTCATGTTTTAATGTTGTTTTGTGTTTGATGGATGCAGGAACTAATGTAGCTGACTAAATAAAGGCATCCACACAAGTGAGTTATACGAGTGAATACCAATTATTAGTAAAAGCCATTTTTTAACAGAACTTAAAGGAAATCATTTATATATGGAATGTACTTATATAGCTACCATGTTGACCTAAGAGGTGTTGAATACAGATGTTGATGTTTTGTCCACCCTGCGACATCCAGAGTGTCAGTGATGCTGGCATGCAAAAATGTACACCAGGATCCCCTTTTACTTTTTACCCTGCCACCACTAGAGGGCCTAAAACAGCCTGGGATAAGATTTGTATAAATCTAGGAGGCCATGAGATGTCATGGAATAAAAATTGATTTGCCAAGCCCTATTTTTTCATTTGAACAAGTCATCATTTTCCGCCCATTTAATATTAATTAAATAATGATCAAGTCCATTAGTGAATGTTCATGCAAAAAGAAAAATCAGGATCTCTTAATGCACTTGAAAGCAATATTTAAGCCCTAAATGTCACTTATAATTCCAACAGCTGAGGTTTGATTTATGTGTATGTGTTTTGGAAATTAAGTAAATGGTGAAACATTTGCCAGAGCCAATTTAGTTCCCCCGGAACAACAAATTCAAAGATATTGCTGTAATTTGATGTTAATTTTTCATGTATTCATTTCAAGTTTTAAGGGTTTTATATTTTAGTTCACTATTATGAATTGATTGTATTCAGCACATGCATGTTGGTATTACATGTGATACTCATCCGTGTTGTCTTCTGGATGTTGCTTCGGCAGTTTTTTGTTAGGTCGAGATTCATGATATAGGAAGATGCAAGATCCCAATTTCGCAAAAATTCCATACATAATACTTTAGCAACTGCAAGAAGATAGCTTAGGCTATACACTGTGGATCCTGATTTCTTTTTTGTGAATAAAAACATTATTTTTAAATCTCTCGCTTATGTTATGCAAATGTTGTGTTCTGTAATTGTATATAATCTTTTTTTAAATATATTGTATATCCTATTTACCAAAATTAGTAAGACTTAATCAATTGATATTTGAATATAGGTAAGGGTTGGGCAAAACATCCAAACCCATGTAATCGTACTGTAACTATACAAATAAACTATTATTTTATATCCTGTTAATCTATCTATCAAAGTCTGAGTTTATACGCCTAGAAATATAAGAACTGTATTTAAGTTGAAAAATATATGTGTGACATCCAAAAAATGAAATATAATATGAACTATTTAAAAAAACAAAAACATTTTAAATGCGTAGCCTAATGTGGGCCTGATATATCTTAGAAATAACTGCCATAGTGCTACATGAAGGTCATCTGTGTGTAACCAGCTGTGTGATAATCAGCGTTAAAGATATGCTTGTGTTAAAGCTCCTCAGCTCACAGCTGCAGCAGTAAGGTAGACTAATTAACAAAGCGCCACCATGTGCCTCCACAAGGATACAGCTGCAACAGCTCTTCGTGTTTCCGGGTGCACAGAAACAAATTCGCTGCTCCCATTTTGTGGCTGGCAGGTTATTACTGCATGAGCGTCACAGCTTCTATTAAAATAGGTTAATGTGGTGTATTCTCCTGTACTACCACTGTTGCTAACCAAAATGGTGATCAACACACGGTTAGCAGTGGTGTGTGTCAGCAGTGTGTCCCTGAAAGCCCTCTCGGTGTGCTGTTGCTGTGCAGCTCTGCCAGCCCGTCAGCTGATCCTCTGTCCTCTTATCGCAGCTGTTTGAGTGTCCGCCCCTACTGTAGTCCTGCTTTTTATTTACTACACCAGTGTCAAGGTGAAATCTACATGTTGAGGTTATTGATTTAACATATATTGTAAAATGACTCCTATGTTTATTGCATATTATTAGCATGTAGGCTACCTGTTTGTAACATAGGGATCTTTAAATATGTAAGGGTTAAATCTAAAGGCGCTCTTTATAAAGAATATTCTTGAAACAAGTCAAATGAGGGGAAATATACGTGTGATTTATATGGTTATATGGTTATTACCGACTGGGGGATTCGTGGATTGCTTTTATTCCACACTGCATCGCACATTTAATCGTAAATGATAATGCTAATGTTTCACTGTAATTCATATTAAATACATTTAACCCCCTTTTCAGCCATGTGCGCTGTCTTGACGCTGTATCTCTGCGCTAAATAGTCCTTTGTTTACATGCAGTCCCCCCTCTCTGCGGAAGGAGGCTTTTGGAAGTGCAGTGTGACTCCTACCAGCTGTTTCCCGCCTTGAAAGCCATCCGATCAGCTGCATACACACACACATGCACGCGCGCACACGGTCATGCAGAGGGAGAAAGCAGAGGGGAGGGAGAGAGAGAGGTAGAGCCACACACAACGAGGGAACCCCATCAGCTGGAAGTCGAGTAACATTACAACTCTCAGCAGCCTGAAAAACTACTACCTTACACAAACGAGGATTCATATCTTCTTTGAGGATTTAACCCGCGTCGGATCACGGGATTTCTGCTCTCTAAGCATATTATTTTTTCTTTTATTCAACGGAGACTGTTGCCTGTTTTTTTTTAGCAGGGGGGGGCAAACTGGCGAGAGGCGAGCATGGAGTATTTCATGGTACCAGCTCAGAAGGTGCCCTCTTTGCAACATTTCAGGAAAACGGAGAAAGAAGTGATTGGAGGTCTTTGTAGGTGTGTATACATGCGCTTCACCCAGCATGCAGCTGTTTTATTATTACAAGTCATCTGTTTGGAGTAGACGGCGATGAGGCAACATGCTTGAACTGATCTGTTATTGTGTACACGACCCACTCAGTGGGAGCTGCGCGCATTATTTATCACCGAACACTTGAATTATGTTGCTTCTGAGCAAGTCGAGGCTCCGTCTCAACCCGCAGCACCCCCCTGTGATGTTTTTCTGCACATTTTGTTGCGATATCGTTGTATTTTTGTGGCTAACTAACATAAACCACGTGGTTCCGTGCACACCACGCTGCTACTCTGCTCCAGAGCGCACCCCTGCTCTATTTATCCTCAAATCACCCCCAGTGTCGCCTTTAGGTGCTGTGATTTGCATAAGAAAAGAAAAGATAACACGAGCGAGTGTCATTCGGTGTGAAAGGGTCTAGTTTTGCCGCACACGTCGTGCGTGTTGCCGATTTGCTCAGAGCAATCCGAAGTTATTGTGGGTAGTGCGGCCATGCTTGTGGCTTGTGCTAAAAGTGATGAGGGGGTCTGGCGTTTGTTTCCTGTTTATGGCGCCGTTTTCGTTTACTTTTAATGTGAACATATACATATAGTTTGTAAATTGCCCCCATTTGTCGTGGCGATAGTTTAACTGGGGTTTCTGTGTGTCTTGGTCGCGCTATCGAGTCACCTCCACTGCGTCTTTTCATCCCGCACCTCTGCCATGCTGCCTGCCGCATTGTTATAATGGCGGAGGACACGAAAATCTGCTCGGAGCACGGAGCTGTTGTCGGGCGCTGTGTCGACTAAGGGGGTTTAATGGTTGGGCTTTTTTATACATTATCTCCCGTGTGTCCGGTAAATGGACATTCAGCGTTAGCGGGGAGGCAGGATAAAAAGTGGTGTTATTAATAAGGGGGTGTGTATGTCGCGGAAGGCCATCCATACGTCCGCAGCCCTGTTTGAAGAGGGAGGCGGAGTGATCTGCTGATGGATCTTAGCAGTGACGCGGGCAGTGTGGGATATGTAGTCCTGTTGTTCGTTTTCATTAATTCCTCATTGTAAGTCTGCGGAGAATTGGTAAACAAAAGAGGAAAATCTACCTATAGAAAAGGGACATACTTTGTAACATAAGTATAAATACTTACAAGTATTACGATTAAAAATCATAAATGTCTTAGGTTCAGTATGAATATTAAAACTAAAATCAATTGCTGGCATAGGCTACAAGTTGCAGTCTCATAACAATATTATTGTATCAACTGATACTATTCCATTATATGTGGATGATTAGTTAGTTTATAAAATATGAGAAATATTGTCGAAAAATGTGCAGACCTATTTCCTAGAGATGATGGTGATGTCTTTGTTTGTTTTTTCACAAGAAAAAACATTTACATTTCTAAGATTTAAGAAAAGGGAAGCAGCAAATTGTTATATTTTTGACGCATGAATCTTTCAAAATATCACATTTTGCTTGCGAAATGACACATTTAAAAAAGAAATGGATTATCAATACAATTTCAATATAACTTTCTGATTTCATTTTAATAATTCATCAACCAATCATGTGGATTTATTGTACTATTCAGCTGTATTTAGTTTCCTGTCACTATGACTCCTGTTTTAGGCTTCAATCCACATGGGACCCAGTCTTTCTCCTGGTTAGTGGTTGTGCCTGTGTGGTAGGGTGAAGTCCAAGCACAGTTGGGGATGTTTTGGCAGTGGATGTGTTGGCTGGATATGCCGCTGCATTGCTGGTACGTGTGTGTGCCTGTGTGTGTACGCACACACACTCCTTTTTCTCATCTGTGTCTGCACAATTGTTCCCAGTGTTTGCACTGAGGCAGCTGAGTCAGTACAGATAAGCGCTTGGCTAGAGAGGGTCCCAGAGATACTGAGCTCGATACAGAGGTAAGAGGAAGTTCGCTCAGAATTTCCCCTCAACTGAAGCACAGCATAATGGCAGAGCATGTCGTTGGGGATGCTAACAGGTTCAATGCTGCTCTTTTAACATCCCAACTGGAATTATCAGCAAAGGTGGTGCCACTGTAAAGATGTTTTACCATGTGTGTTGCTTGAAAGGTGTCTTGTAAAATGTCAGTCCTGCTTCAACGTCAGGAAGAATTCTCACTCCCTAAGACCTTTCACAATCATAAAATTATGTTGCACAGCATACATATTAAGGTGTCACTTTAACACCTGGTAGAAAATGGCACAGTGATGGAAGAGCAGCCTTCAGCATGCATGAAAATATGGAATTTAACTTTATGATGAACGGTTATGATGCTATAAATCAAATGAAAGTGTTTCACTGTACACCTTGGAAAGTAGTTATTAATCAACATAAAAATTAGCTCTAAAACGTAATGTTATTTTAAAACTGGGTGCATTAATAACAATCGGATTACAATGTGTAATTCAAGGATCGAGATCAAAGATTTTGACTATCTCTTGCTGTCTTTGGATTAGGTTGAAGTTCACTGTATGTTTTATTTTGTCATTCTGTCCAACTAACCACTGCCCTTCTCTTCTCCTCCCCGTAGTCTGGCCAACATTCCTCTGACCCCAGAAACAGCCCGGGACCAAGAGAGGCGAATTCGCAGAGAGATTGCCAACAGCAACGAACGTAGGCGTATGCAGAGCATCAATACTGGATTCCAGTCTCTTAAAACACTCATCCCACACAGTGATGGCGAGAAGCTCAGTAAGGTGGGTCATAAGAGAAGTTTGGGTTAGTTGAGGCGTTATATGGAGCTGTAAGGTGCTGAACTCAACTTTATTATTCTTCTCATTTCCCCAGGCTGCCATACTGCAACAGACAACGGATTACATTTTTGCTTTGGAGCAGGAGAAGACGCGGCTATTGCAGCAGAACAATCAGCTCAAACGAATCATACAGGTAAAAATGTCACCGTGCCAAAGGTGAAAAGGCTTCATCGTGATTTCTGTCTTTCAGTATCATCAGTTTATATATTTATCTAAAATAGATATCTGATTTCTGTGTGCTCTCCCTAGGAGTTAAGTGGTTCCTCTCCCAAGAGGAGGCGTGCAGAGGAAAAAGATGAAGGGATTGGCTCACCAGACATCCTGGAGGAGGAGAAGACTGAGGACTTAAGGAGGGAGATGATTGAGTTACGGCAGCAGTTGGAGAAAGAGCGCTCAGTCAGAATGATGCTAGAAGATCAGGTAAAATGGTTTACACATTTTCTGACAAAGTCTGTGTCCAGACAAATACACTGGCCAACATAGTTCTGTGTGTTGCTAACTCACACTGTTATCCCCTGCTCTGTGTTTCAGATGCGTTCCCTGGATGCCCAGTTGTACCCAGAGAAGCAGCTAAGGGTACTCCCCGAGCAGGAGCCCCAGAACAAGAGCCTCGTCCATCTGCAGCAGCACAAGCTGGAGAGGGACCTTTCTCCAGACCACAGCCCACAGGTGAATACCATTCTTTATATGTTTGACTCACACATTAAATGTTGAATCCTTCTGAGCATTACCATGATGTAGTAACATTTTTGTAGTTAGTTATCTTCCCTAAGTCTTATTTAAGAATCTGTTTACACATTTAATGCTGAAACAAAACATGTTGGAGCTAAAACAGGCATTTTATTTTTATTTCTAGAAGTATTTTTCATTAAATATGTGCCATAGACATACATCTGTCTCTGACTGAATGTGTAAAACATTTAATAATGTTAGGATTTATAACACTGACATATACAAACAAATCTAAACCAAACAATACCCTTGGTTGAAATGAGCCAAATATATCAATACTTACTAGGAATTATGTGTTTAACATAAACATATTTTTGTACCACATCAAGTAAGATCTGAACTTGATACACAGACTTGGTCACCTTAATATATTTTGAAAACCAGTGTTTATGTTGGTCTCTTTAGTCTAATATACAATATGTCTGCTGGCTTGATATTCCCCTCCTCCTTCTTATGTGTAGTTGTAAAATGTTTTGGTTTTCTTTTAAACAACGCCGCATATTGCATTTAAAACACTTACACAAATACTCCTGAAATAATCTCAGTGTACTGTGGATGTCACACTGACCGTCCCAAGTTAGCTGTCAGCAGCTAAGACACATTTACAGTGTGTTAATGAGCAGCTCACAAGTCTTTCTGCCCGTCTTCCTGCCCTGACAGCGTCAGTGTCGTGTTTCTGGATGCTTACCCTAACTGAACATGATGCCAAATCAATTGGCATATGCTGTCTGCCCATCCACCTCCTGTGGCAGCTGGGCGTTGGTAGTGAAGACGATTGATACACTCTGCATTAGTCATGTGACTGTTTGTGACTCCCCAAGCGATATGACCTCAACTCAATATTGCTATGAATAAACAGAATTACCTCTGTAAAAATGAACTCTTACCCAATTGTATCTACATTTTTGTTTGGATCACTAAACCTCTTGTTTGCATGTCACAATTTTACCTTACTGAATTATTGAAACTGATACCTGGAAATAAAGGAAATATGTACGCATCAGACTTTTAATCAAAAACAAAATAGGCATATTTGTCAAAACTACATCTCATAGGATGTTATTCCGAGTGTCACTGACTTCAGACTTTGAGATGTGTCGAAAGTCCTGGAACAAGCTAATAGGTGCACCTTGAGGTTAAAGGTGGGGTAGGTAATTTTGGAGAAACCAGCTCGAGTGCGCTAGAATTTGAAAATACACAGCTGGAAAAAATCTGCCGATTCCTTACAGAGCCCCTCCTCCAACACACACGAACGCGAACATGACCAATGAGGGCACGAGATAAGTTTGTGCACAGATGGAAGGCTGACAGGCAGGTAGGCCATCCAGTTACTNAGTCATTGAAGTACTGCTGCAATGCACGCCCAATGACGGCACGCCCAATGAGGGCACGAGATACATTTGTGCATGCACGAGATGGAAGGCCCGGCTAAACGGATTGGTTGTAGTTTTTACAGTATTACGGCTTCCACAGATGACATTTTTTTATGGATTTGTTGTCAAAAGCACTTCAGATATTCATTGCTATCGGGATGTTAAGAGCATTCCATGGAATATAACAAAAAGTGTATCTCGAGCCGGTTCCTCAAACTTACCTACTCCACCTTTAACTATGTTTGCGGTCTCAAACTAGCTTTGTCATTTTATACTTGGAGATAATTATTTAAAAAAAGAAGACCTACTTCATTTCAAGCTTGTTGGTCGAGCTCAGAGTGATCGAAAGCACCCTCAAAAGACAGAGGGACGAAACAAAGGACAAAAATGTGGTTGACTTATAGATTTTAACATCTGGCCTGGCTAATATTCAATATGCTGCCCAGCTGTTTTCTCAATTATGTGTGCAATAGTGCCTGTGTATGTGCTATTCCTTTAATATACTCCTAACCATAATCATTTATTATCACAGTGCAGTGTGGGAAAGAGAGTATTTAAAAATGTTCCTCCTTTCTACCAGGTGTCTGCCCCCTCTACCCCCCCTGCCCCTACACATCATGCCACGGTCATCGTCCCTGCACCTGCCCAGCCTCCACAGCCCCATCATGTCACTGTGGTAACCATGGGCCAGACATCAGTAATCAATACAGTGTCCACATCTCGGCAGAACCTGGACACCATTGTTCAAGTAAGACGAAAGTCAGACGCAGAATTAAGACTAATTTCTTGGAGTTGGAAATGTTCTCAGATATGAACACCAGAGGGTGCTGTTGTCACTGACATCACTTTCGTCTTTCCCCAGGCAATCCAGCACATCGAGGGCACCCAGGGGAAGGGTTGTGCCGGCGAGGAAGAGCAGCGGAGGGCGGTAATCGTCACTTCGCGTCGTGGCCTTTCTGACGCGGCAGGCTCAGACACGGCCTCAAACAGTGACGGGCCCGATGACTGTTCACTCCCCTGAGTTATTCCCTGACGTCTCGCACGCCATACACTTCCGTACATGTACACACACACACACAAAGCCCAAGCAGAAACGGGCTACAGGAGGCTTCACACCAACAGCACTCTTGTTCATTGGACATTATTAGGGCTGGTAGACAGATTGAAGCACTCGTTTTAGTTTTTGTTTCAGTACACTCTTACATGTTTTACCGTGATAGTCAGCCTGAATATGTTTACACTTAGACACTCATACGAGCAGTCTCTTCTGCGTGTTTTTCTCTGCTTGTCTTAACATTCTCTGCTTAGCCCCCTGATATCTCACAAACAAATAGTTCACTGACTGATCTATGAATGCTTTGTAAAACTGGATACTAGAATGTCTGCTTAACATCACAATTAATCTCCATGACTGTTCTCTTTATTCGGCCCTGAAGTCATTTGACTGATCCGCAAAACAGGAGACAAAGTTGACGAAGAGCCCGTCACCACCCAACACCAGAGCATTTGAGTTTTAGATTAACCTCTTTTAAACCTTCTTCTCTGAGTTGTCTTGAGAGACACTGTGAGCTTACCTTCTTTAGATTTCAGGATCTAAGAATATGATGTTTTGTGAAGTTTCCTTTTCAATATTGTGTTCCTCTAAGGCTCCCTCAGCCAGCA
Organism: Notothenia coriiceps; assembly: GCF_000735185.1. Classification (NCBI taxonomy): domain Eukaryota; kingdom Metazoa; phylum Chordata; class Actinopteri; order Perciformes; family Nototheniidae; genus Notothenia; species Notothenia coriiceps. The sequence continues at coordinate 198,606 of NW_011364304.1, read as the reverse complement.
AATTAAGTGATTGTACTGGAAAAACACAATTTAAAAGCTGTCTTCATGGCTAACTGGTGCCCACGGAAAATGAAGCTCGGGAGGAGAGAGTGCGCTTACTGGTTCACAGCTCTTCTCTTTTTGTGTTTGTTTGTTGCCATTTTTACTGGGCTGGGTTCCCAGTAATCCCACATATGTATTTGGCATGTTCTTCCTTTTGCTCATGGCCTGACAAAAAAAGATCAGTGCATTTCTTTTTTTACACCCTCCCCCATTGAATTTAAAAGCACCTGGCTATAGGTAAATAAGCTAATCCGTGGGCACTCTTGAGTGATTTCCACTGGTGTATGTGTGTCCCATATAGCATTTTGAATCAGCAGTTATATCCCAGACTCTGGCAGTCTGCAACAGCATTGCAATTGCCTTGAAATGAAGGCATTTGATGTGTGTATGTGCACACAACACACATATAAAACTGACATACAATCATTTCTTTGCTCAGTCTTAAGGGCTGGTTTTATTAAGCCCTTAATAATGTAGTTAGCTGTCCTAATGTTAGGACCTCTATCAAAGCAGAGTGTAATTGCCCTGTGAAATAGTTTGAATTTGCCATGGAGTTGACATATGCATATCCGTGCATAGATCACATGTGCTTTTGCGTGCTTTATGTTTATCCTACCATGCTATTTACATGTTTCTGCTTAGATCATACTTTAAGTGTTTCTGCCTGGTGCTGTTGGTTTTCGGCGTTCAGAAATGTAGCTTGGATAGAGGCAGCAGCTTGCCTTACTAATAAGCCCGATGGTGCAGGGAGGCACTGTGAAGCCAGCCTTAACACGGCCATGGGGTCTGAGAGGCAAACCTGAACACTTGATCTGGGTCGCTTGGTGGCCGGTGGGATTGGTTTTCCTTTGCCTTCCCAAACAGGCTTGCAAACAACCTGGTGTGTTGGAATATACAGTGTATTTCCAGTTCTTTAGTCTCTTCTTTTTGTTATATTGTGTTTGCCACAAACCGGGCAGTTATACTTATTACATTCAAGCACTCCCCAGTTATTCAAAATGTATCCGAATACTGACTGCTGTTTGGACTTACATGTAGATTTTCAACTGTTGGCCCGTTAGTGTTCTCTACTAAAGCCAGATTTCAGATTCATTGGGGAAAAATCCCACAATGAAATGTTGACATTCCATACATTTTACACATTTTTCCCTATCAGGTTACTTTTCAAAAGTGAACCCTGGTGTATTTAGAGATTACATTTAGTGCTTTTGACATATCATGCTATTTTAGAGTCGCATTTAGGGACAAACTCCTTATTAATATCCCCTGCATGAATGCATAGATGGAGCTTTGAACTGCTGGACAGATAATGTGTTCAATTGAACGCAACTCATCTATCATGATTTATGTCATGGAATTGCCCTTTAAAGAAATATTGATGTCAGCTGCACTAAAAAGAGCAACGTGTCTGTCAAATCGTGGGACATCTCCCTGTCACTATGGGCGGGGGATTCCTATATGCTAAAAACGTGTTTTGCAAGCTTTGCTTTTTGTAGAGCCCGTGCTTTTCTTCTCTGAGTATTTGCATTTATTCGTTTTCTGCTGAAAACCAGAACTGTTTTATTTCCAAATGTGTTTTAAACTTTGTTCTGTGTGTTAGGAAATGTTAAGTGGACATGTCAGATGAGTGGGGTGGGCCTGGGGATCATTAAATAGGGTCAACATTACAAAGCACTTACTGTACTATGGAGTCGGCCTCTTTCTTTTGTATAAAGGAGCTTCTCCTCAGATAAAGCTCTTGAGGTTATGAGTAAAAGCCGCACAGCTGTGTATCCCCTTCTCCTTCATGTCCAGACCTCCTACATCATTGTCCTGTTTGACCATCACATTTTTAGCAAAATCTTATTTAGCTGTCTTATTTTTTTCTATTTTCAATATCTTTTGTACCCCGTTACACATTTGATGGCTCCCTCATCTCCCTTTCCATTCGTCTGTTATCTGTATTTTTGTTTTTGTTAGACCTGTCAGTGCTTATGGTCGTCAAGAAGCTATTTCGTGTTTTTTGTTTTGTTTTTTAAAGAAATGTTTTGGGGATAAAGAGGCTTGTGCCTTTGTAAAGACAGAATAATAAAGTTTGTACTTTGTTTTTTATGCATCGGGCTCCTAGTGTATGACTTTGTTTCTCTCTTTAAGTGTTTCACTCCAGTTCTGAGTTGATAACGGTTATTATAGCATGAATAATGACATAAGCAGCTGAATTTGTACCAGCTCCGGTTGTGGCTGGCCATCATTCAAGCAGTACAGTTGATGTCCAAGTGTCTATTCCTGATTGGTGGCTGCGATATTAAAGCCCCACCTCCCTCTCTTGCTCAACAGCTCATCGCTAAATTAAGATCCACCACGTCCTGTGACAGTTAAAATGTACACAAGGGACAGTAGGTGGCATCTTCTGCCACTATCCCCTGACATGCATTCATTCATTCCAGGCCTCATGTTCACACCCTCACACATTTATCCAACAAGACCTCAGGTTTTTGTGTCCAGAGATTAAATCAAGCCTACTTTTTGTTTGTTTCCTATAGCCTTGATAGGTAGAGAAAAACACAACTGTTGAGGAGTTTGGAGAAATGGATAGCACAGATGTATTAAGGGATTAAGTAGTTTTTAAGAGGGTATTTAGACACATCCAAAGCTCCACTTTGTGTTAAAAGTTAAAGGTGGTACATAGTACTTAAGAACCTAAGCACTATGTACTAACATAGATAACATATCTCCCTTAAGGTGAAGAGCCTTCTGTTTCTACATTTGTGAAATAGCGGTTGAAAAGTATAGTCTTTTAACAATTGTCACTTGAAAACCATATTTAACAGCTTAACACCTGTTATATTCTGTGACTTTTTTCATTGTCAGAAAAAGCAACAACAAAGCTCATTTTACAAACACTTTTTAAAGGCACACTACTGAATTCAGCGCCTGTCATAGTAATAAACAAAAGATAATTGTTTTAATTAATAAAAGCTCATCAAAAGCACAGATGAACAAATAGTCATGCCACATCAGAAGTGAAGTTTCTGAGGATTAAGGCAGTTTTACGCACCAAAATGAACACGCTGTATTGTTTGGACACGCTGCCAGAGTCATTAGGGATGGACATGCTTGAGTGAGAAAGTCCTGCTATATTTGAGGATTAATTTATAGTTGAGATGTTTATTCCCTTGAATTGTGAGATTATGTTCTGCACAGTGTGTCTGCTTGAGTGTGATAAAGCAGTAATCCGCCTAGCGTTTAGCTCGGATTCTGGGTTGACTCGGGGGTCTACATTTTCCAGACATACCCTCTCTTCAGCTCTCATCCCTGCCTCTCTCACACAGTGATGATTACTTCCCAATCTGGCAGCGTCAAAATTAACATTAAAAGTGTATTACCTTATGAACATTTCCTGAAAATTAGGGAGTTAAAGTTAGGTAAAGTTGTTACAGTCATTTGATCATTATTTTTTGTTGCACAAAGCAACCCTAGCAGCTGTATTAACGTTTGTATTACTAATTTAGAGGAAGGAGATGTTATTTTCCTTACTGAAGTGACTGGCCAGCTCACTGCACTGCTACACAGTCCATTTACCATATTGCATGCTAGCAGCTAGCATGGCCCATTCTCCAAAGTAAAAAAATCCGACTTAACCAACACCTCTTAAGCTTAATTGGTACACATGTTGATACTAATTCCTACTGAGTGGTATCAATCTTCTGATCTTACTATATGCAAAAAAGAAAAAATAACATATATCCCAAATACGTTTTATTTTTAGGCCTCTAAAATGGGCTGATTTCACACCAGTTTGCCTTTAATCCCATTCTATTAATGTCATCTTCTTAGAATTGTTGCTCATTTCAAACCATACCTACTTCCAGTCTATAAAACACAATTTCTTTAAAATGATCATCAGAAAGAAGTTGTGTTATTCAGCACTGACACGTTTAGCCAGGTCTTTGCCGAAATATTTGCAGAGGCCCAAGCTGCAACCCCTTTAAAAAGAAGTCAGCTGCTTGCACACGTAGAGGCCCTCACACACAGATCCCAGCCCCTCCACCAGCTGGCCCTCTCTGTGCCCCTCCTCTTCAATCTGCATGCCCTTTAACCTTCCTGCCTTGGTATATATAGTCTGTGTGACTATCAGAGTTCTCCTGGCAGCCATCATGAAGGGTACAGTCGTGATCAGCTGTCTCCTGTCCCTGCTGCTTTTGCAGGCCACAGCAGGTAAGACTTTTAGTAAGCATTTTGGTCAAACATCCGGTGGATTCCTCATATTTTATGTTGGGTGGTGCATTTAAGGCTCTAGATATACGTTTCCACACAAATGTTGCTAATGAATGAAACAGTGATGCAGTGTAGGTTTAGAAGTTGGTTTGAGGAATGTTAAATGGATTCCTGGTTGCTTTGTGAGCTTGATCTACTACGAAAACCTTCTGAGATTCAGAAGCTTTGATTTAGACTGTCAAACATAGATGGTTGAAAGTTTTACAGTTCTTGTGTCAAATGTTTGTGCAGTTTTTTTGGAAATGTCACTGGCTTCTAATGTGTGGGGACAGAGACAGTCATGGGGACACCAACCGAGGATAGACTGGATGGAGACAGAAATGTTAGTCCAGTCCCTCTTTGCAATCAAGCTGGACTATAATAATCCTGTCTCAGTTTAAAATTAAACTGCTGGCGCCCTGTACAAAATGAGACTTGAGTGTCCCTTTGACTTTTCTAGTTTTTAATTGTCTATTAATTAGAATCCAAAACAAACACAACACTCTAATTCACTTTGGATGTACCAAACCTTTTGGTGACTTTACAAAGCAGAGCAGTTAAAGATCATTCAAACGAGAGTTCAGCCTCCCCTGATCACTGACAGCATGTCAGCTGTCGTAATGCATGGCACCAGCTGATGGAAAGTCTAACCTGGGAGAGAACAGCCACGCGGGAGCTTGAATGGGCAATGCACCTTTATGTCATTTATAGTTTTTCATTCATAGATGTGATCTCATTGCTTCCTTTTAATTCATTTTCCACAACTTGGTTTGGAATAAATACTTATACCCATTTACATGTGGGGGGCAACATTATCTGGACGATAACCTATAGCATAGTAAAATACAAAGTATAAATACAAATATCGGAATGAATATGATAACATGGCAGCAATGGAGTAGAATGTCATGGCGACAACGATTTCTCCAAGATTGCCCGTGTTGGTGCAGACAGGTCTGCGGGTCTGGAGCAAAGCGGTTGGCATTACCCTTGTCTGTCACCCTTGTCCGTCCTTGGGTCGGCGTTGAGCTCCACGGCCGGGCCCAGGCCTCCATATTCCAGGCTGCTGTCAGGTGTCTAAGATTGGAAGGCCTCCTGAAACCCAACACTGTCCACTACAGTCTCCCCCCCCCCCCCTCCTCTCCCCTTCCCTCCTGACTCCTCTCCCCTCCCAGCCCAATGCTTCCCTTTAGATGCATTGCACAGCTGCTGTCACTCTGTACTGTCACAATCGCAATTTATTCCCAGCAGTTGGCCTTATAGGGACATGCATTCTCCAGGCAGGAGGGGTTGGCTGCAATTCATGCCTTCATAGACCCCTTCTGCAGGCCCGTGCATCTTTTGGTGGCCTCTGCCTTGTAATCTACAGCATGTGGAAACTATGTGTTGATTTGTACTCCAATACCTGTTGGTTACGGACAATTATGAGAAGAACCATAAACTTCTTGCTGCTTAATGTCCAATTATTTATGTTGTTGGTTGGTTCAATCAATGTCAGGAATCCATTGGAGTAGCTAACAGTGCAGAGAGTAGAAGAAAGGGTAATCTCCTTACAAAATTATCTAAAATTGACTTTCAATCAACTGATCATGGGTCATCTTATAGAAGTCCTGCAAAGCGCAGATTTTCTGGTCCAAAAAGCAAATTAATTAATTGTATATAACACCACATTTTTGTGAGAAATACAACTCAAAGCACCAGCATGGCCTACACATAGAAAAGTTGATGTTTTTGATATTTTACACTCATTTTCGTCCCACATTTCTGTCCACAACAGTAATAAATAAGCTGTGATAAACTGAAAATGATACATTTTGATTATAGGCAAGGATACTGTGACTTTTGCACAACATAGTTGAACTTGATCAACTATGTTGATAGCTTGATCATTCATTTTATGATTGAATCAGGCAAGGGAAGCCTGGTTTTATTGTCGTTCAACTTGCATTTCATGACCAACCTGATTCCATGACGCTGGGCTCACTTTCCATGTAGAAGTAAACATAGATTGCTATAGTTACGATGGAGTTATTATAAGGTTGCCAGAAATCCTAGACTAACCAGGTCTTGTGTGAATGGTGTTGACAGACCAAACGTGGATTCATACCATGTTCAGTGTCCAATGTCACATGTAATGTTTGATAGTGAAGATGTAATGAAGAAGTAATTGCTAAAAGGTGACGCTGACTCTTTTTGACATACAATCATTTAACAGCCTGTTTTGGAACTTGATTAGTTTTTCACACAAGTGTGTTTATACATTAGAGGTAACACTACCCATCTTCGATACAGTAAAAACATCTTTGTCGTCACTTTGCAGAGGGGAGGCATAAACATTTAAAGGCACACTGCTCCACGTAATCCTCTCTTAAGGCATGTGGCATGTCTGGGACATCCCTACACTGGTAGTAGTGGAAGGGACACACCAGTCATACTTAACTGCCTTACAACACACCCCTTCTTGAGACAAGCCCCCCGGTCCCAAGGGCACTTTTCCTCTCCTGGCTTTCAAATAGGAGAGCAGGGATAGAGGCATCAGATCAACACCTCAGGGTAAAGTACCTTTGCCATTCTGTCTTCGTTTGAGCCTGTCACTCAAATACATTCGTAGATGTCAGTGTCCCCTTAGAGGACTTACAGTCCGGATGTGGCTCACATAAGAAAGACTCTGGGCCATTGACAACCATTAAGTCATGTTTCTGTTAGATTGGTATTTTTTTTCAAGTAAAACAAATGACACCAACAAAAGTAGTCTTTCTATCAAGTATGTACTTTCTGTCTGAAATATCGAAATTCCATAGTGGAAACGTACTTCAGAAGATGCATTTAACTGCACTTCTTGTGTAAATTCCTGAGATACAAATAAATCTTTAATGTGTCTAATTGGCAAATTTCTCCTTTTTCTTCAGCCAATCTTTACTTTATTTAAATCATTCATGATGGTACAGTAGCTTCACTCGTTTCCCTGTATATTACACAATCAGATTCCGATCTGAGGGATGTGGATGTCTCTGAGTCTCCACACACTGACTAAAATAGGAGCCAACCATTCTGCCCCCTCCTCTGTCCATCCTCTGACCCATTGTGGGTCTATTTCTGACTGAGGGGGAGTACTAGCTCCAGAAGCTGTTCCACCTGTTGCCATCCGTGGCCTATTTTCACCACACCCTGCACACGCTCTGCTGACTGCTCTCACACCTCTGACCCTTGCCAGAGGAAGAGTCATTTTCATAGTTCTAGGTTTCTTAAATATTCAATGGGCTTAGTTTTTAGTCAAAAGTTCATGCATTGTCCTTTTAGAGTGATCAGGAAAGTTGTTTTGTTGTCACATTAAGGCTGTATATAACATTTGGTATTTAAAAAAACAGTGATTTTGTAAAAAATGGTCCACTTGGTTTAGCTTTAAATGAAACCAATGCCTCTCCATGGATATTTCCAGTGGAACCCCCTGGCCTTTAGTAAAGGTTGCCTGAATCCCCCCGTGCTCAGGATAAATCCTCTGACTGGGGGTTCCAGGCTTGTCGTCCCTCATCATGTTCATAATTCAATTGACCTCCACTGTGCTGCAAGCAGAACATGATCCTGGGGTTTTACACATACACAGATACCTGATATAAACAGTGTAAATGCACATGAGTGCAAACAAACACAAGCACACACATTAATGTCCATCCATGGTGTTCTTTCAACTTGAGCAACATATTTATACACAGACGTTTAACAATTACAGGAGTTGATTGACATTCCTTGTGATTATTGAATAGCCTCCACCCAAGGATCTATAGTTGAGGCATGACTTACTAAGCCGCTGGTAGGCTTAACTCACAAACATTCCTACTGGATGTGCTGATGCCACCAGAATGTTTCTCCAAACTGAGGCTGGGTTGTGTGGCAACCGGCTCACTGAGGACACATGGTCCTGAGCGCAAATGTCGCGGGTTCTACTCCCCTGGCGCCTGCACAGTTCATTTTGAGCGCTGATGCAAGGCCCGCCCTCAGCGGGCAACACTACCTCTCTGATCTTTGCAGACCTCTGTCCCAGGCCTTCTATCAGGCATCGGCTGGATTGGGAGGTGTTAACACTCCCACAGCAGTTAAAACCTATAAGAGCTTGTGTTAAAAGACATGACTCTTCTGAGTGATGAGTCAAGTTACAGAAGTTAACTAAGCTTTGCGGCTGAAGGGTGCAGGCCTGGTACGGTGAAAAGATAAGAAATGTGCTTCAAGCATCCAAGTGGATCTTCTGTTTCTTTTGAAAGCTGACTTCTCTCTTCTTTGTCAAAATCACTCATCTTGTGTCATATCTTCACTCAGTGTTGGTTCAGATGACGGAAATTCCGTTGTGTGCATTGTTTCTCTTTGACTCAATTTGACATGCAGTTGTGCCATGACAAGTGATGAGTTGCGGGGGTTGCAAAATGATAGCCATGTATCACAAATTGTGCAACAAGATGTCACTTACTGCTGTTTTCAAAAAACATGACAAAAGACATTTTGTATTGGCATGTATCTGACCTACACTGGCTGATTTGAAATGCTTTTAATTGGTGATTATTGAAAAATTCGATTCATTCTCTTGCATTGTTTTCATACATGCTTTTCTTCTCATCACATCCTACAGAGCTCCTTAAAAATACTCATTGAGAATTTAAGCTTAACAAAGTAGCCATTTTAATATTTAATGACAGATATAGATCAGTCACTGAATCTTTTTAGGGATTGCAGTATTACTCATCTTCTCCTTTTATTCTGGCTTCTAACCTTTTGGTTTCTCTTGTTCTTGCATCGTGCTGGGAGCAACATTGCACAGGCTTATTTTTAGCAGGTTGACTCGGGGAGAATCAGTGGCGCTACGTTATTCCTTAACCAGCAGTGTGTGTCACTGCTGCCTCACTGCAAAAGCGCAGTTGGTGTTTTAATTAAAGCACCAGCCATACTTTGTGGGGGGTCTTTTGGGGAGACATTTTCTATCTCTGCCTCAGATGTCAGAAGCCATACTTGGGTTCATTGTATTGACTGTGAATACATTTCTTCTTCAATTATCATTTGTTCATCAATGCAAAACTAGTTTGCTTCAGACTTGTAAACAAACAGGCCTTCAGATATCTTTCCTGTCATTTGATGCACCATTACTTCTGGCCAGAGCAATGTGCCAATATGACACTTTGCCAGAAACACTAGAATTCATTGACGACATGGCTGGTGCCGGTAATTCAGGTTAGGGTGGAGGTTGCCATGACAGTACCTCACATAGATTTACTTTACATGCCTGCATAATACAAAAAGCCATTAAGCTAATGTCAGGAATCAAACAATAAGGTTAAAGACACATTAATAGGTGGCATACGTGAAGTCATTATTTGGACAAATTGTCGCTTTGATTATGCTATTTGCAATATTGTATCATTATTACATCTTTGCTTTTTGATAATAAACCTATTCTTAGTAATTTGTTTGATTTTGACTCCAAAAAACAGCAATCTATGAAATTAAATAAAACATTGTAAGTATACATGATTAAAATTAAGTAGCATTTGAAATAATTGGAAGAGATTTCGAGAGAGCGATATAAAGAGTATGGTTGTTTGTTTATATGAATAAAGAGAAAGTGACGGTTGGTAGTTTACATAAAATAATCAAAGTTTTGGGGATGTCTGCAAAAGAGTGCTTGACCTGCAAAATCAAGCATCTCTACTAAGTGTTTCTGCTTCACATCAGTCAGGTCTGTTTGGTGTTGACCAGAGAATTGGCCAGCTGAGATCACAGGGTCGTGACCTGGAGCATCAGCACCAATTTATCATGCTTTCTGGTGTCCATGCAGGTCTCATCATCTGAACAGGGCATCTTATTTTATAGTCTTAGTTTTATAAGTCAGCCATGTTCAAGTTTTTTTGTCATCAAGCTTAGAAGCCTGTATCAAAATCTTTTTTTATGATCAAGGATTCCTTTCAAACTATCTTTACATGTTGCCTGGCTGTGCCAGTAAACCGGATTAACCGATGTGCTGACAAGAAGTATGCTGATGTGTTTATATAACACAATCAATATTCAGATTATGCCAGACACAGACAGTATGATTTACAATTGAATGATTGCAATGAATCATCCCCATTGCTGCTATACTATCATCTTTAATACTCCTATAGCATGCTGTAAATACCTTTAAAATTCCCGAACAACTCTATTAAGGGAGTGTCTAATAGCTTGGACACACAGACCCATAACCCTTCAGGGACATTGAAGTGTGAACCAGGAAGACTTCCCCATTCCTTCTATATATAGCATGTAGCCGTAGCAGGTTTGTCCGAAGCAGGACCGTGTGGGAGGCGTTACAAGGGAGGCCTGTTCTGAGGCCTGGACACACAAGGACAGGCCCCACAGTGCGATGAGTCTCTGATAGGTGGGTAAATATAGAAGAGGAAAGACACAGGATTGCACATCATTGTCTCATCGTGTGTATTATTGATGGGAACACTCAGTCCAGCTCTGAGTTCTCCTCCCAGTCTGTAATGAAACTGGGGAAGTCCCCCTCTCTCTCTCTCTCTCTCTCTTTCTCTGCCCCCCTTATGTTTGCAGTTGCTATAAAGCCCATGGTGATGCCAAACAAATAGCTATGTTTATTTTTGGCCTTTGCTTTCTAAATGAAGAGCTGATTATAGTAACAGCTGAGTTCTGAGCTATCTGATATGTTCATGCTCATAAGTGGACACGGCACACTGGTGAGCGGATATGCATAAGGGGGTGAATAGTCATTGAAAAATTAGACATGTGTATGTTGCGGGGTGCAAACATTTAAGGCACTTTGGGGAAAAAAGCACCAAATGGCATGTAGGCACAATCAGGAAAAGTCACCCATTTTATTTGGATAGAGAACCTTAAACACCCAAAAATGTCAACCATAAAATACTTTGTTCCTCTCTATAGCCACAAAGTCATGAACATATATGTGGGTGGAAACTATTGGGTTAATTATGCACAAAAACAATAAATAAATGGATGGATTTGTAGGAAAAAAACCAGGTGAAATTATGTCTTGTTCACAATGCATGATTCAATTTCCCTCTGGCCTCTGCATGTGTCATTCAGAAGGAAATGGATGTCGCAGAGTACGTCTGGAACAATCAATAGGGTTTCATGCATAGCTAGTTATCATTTTTGCCAGACACAAACACTTTATGGGAGGCTATCATGCAATAACCTTTTTGTATTTACAAAAATAAACCATGAGACAGAGAGGTAGATGGAAATGAAGGAAAAACGATGTAGCTGCAGAGGAAATCAAGGCTCAGGTTGGAAAGTCTTGAAATGTAGACAGCTCAAATATCTGCTGTGTCATTAGTTGATAGTGGCATCAAATGCAAAACTGTCTCCCACTTCTTATTATCAAATATGTGTGTCACACTTAAATTCCAAGCAGTGTTGATACAGGATGCATTGATTGACTTGCGTCCAGAAATATCGGCACTGTTGGCCTCTGTAGCATAGCTTAGTTGAACATGTCTGTCATTAGCCCCAGTGGCAACTTCATAATACAATTATCACTGGGTTGGTTTGCACCATATCTGGAAACCTGGGCCAACTTCCATTGTTCATGTTGTAATTGAAGACAAACAGTGAGGACTTAAATCAAGTTAAATGATGTTAATGTTGTATTTACAGAGGAAGATAAAGTAGAAGACTTCATCTCCGCCCTCAGAGACAGATCTCACATCGATGAGACGCTGCGGCTTGCAACTGAGGACAAATCAGGAGACTATGCAGGTGAGGATCAAAGATGCATTGGATATGTTTTATGGAAAGCGTTTCGCTTGCCTGTAACTGGCACATTTTACTCAGTAACGTATCTTTATTCCTCTCTCTTTTCTTATCCTTCAGTGGCCATTGAGAAGTTGCGGAAGATCTACCACTCATCCATCAAGCCGATGGAGCAGGCCTACAAGTACAATGAGCTGAGGCAGCACGAGATCTCAGGTATCAAAGAGGGTTGGGCTATGTCTGCACTTTGTTCTGATGTGTGGGTTTTAATGTTTGGGTTGCTTTAGTGACTGGTCGTTTGACTTGTTTGTACAAACACATCATCCTTACTCCATCAACAACACATAACAGAAAGATCTTCTTTAAATTCTTGGATTTTATGGTATGCGATTATCTTTTTCTGGGCTCTCAGACTCACTGTTATATGAGGGTGAGGAAAGAATTGTGTATAATTTGTTTTTAAGTTATATATACAGGACAGGTAATATATTAGCTTTAAAATATTTCTTCCCCTTTTCTTCTATTTAATTTCCCTTTGTCCTTGTTTGATTCTTAAATGACTTTGCACTCCTCAATTCTCCTCCAGAGCGACACTCTGAGCTGCATACTTAACTGTCAAGAACAAACTTTACTTACAATGAAATAAAGGTCGCCCTCTTGTGGCCTTTTAGGCTTGGCATACATGCAAACTTGTCAAATCCCTTTTATATCATGCCTCCTAATCTGGGACATGCACAGAAATTCTGAGGGGATGCCGTTTTACCGACAAAAAGGGGCAACCACTCAGATTGTAGGTGTCATCCATCAACGATTTGTATTTAATCTTTCCTCAAGAAGGGCAGCCCAGCCAACAAAGAGCACATGGGCTGTTGCTTGGATAACTTTAGCCTGGGCTTGTGCTTGTCTCTGCTCTTAATTAAACTATTTTTTTAAACGAGAGTAAAAAACCATTCACACAAAATCCCCTAGACAAAAAGGGATACCATCTTGGACATATCAGGTCAAAGATGGTACTGTATTCCCAATTTCCCACCCATTCCTGCACATTGTTACTCCACCGCTCCAGGAGACCTCACTCCCACCTCCTGTTCCACTCACTTCTCTGAACTCTACCCTTTACTGTCCCGTTTCCCCATTCCCTCCACTCCCCCCATCTAACAGCATACCCCGGACGAACCCTGGGGGATTCAGACCCAGGTGGGTGTCGGCGGGGCTTACCTGTGCATGGCACTGCCTGAAGTGCTTAGCCCCTTCCTACCCCATTCATTTGTCCTTGTAAATTTGTGAGTCAATTGGATGGATACCATTTTGGGGTTACCCAGATGTAACATTTCAGATTAGGTTTAGTCAAAGTGATCCATAGGCAAAAGGCTCAACCCATATAGAGCAAGATATGCAGCAGTTTTATAGCCTAATCGACATGGATTTACTTTTCCTTGATTTACTGATTCACAATTCCAACCAAAACTCCAATCCAATTCAAAAGAATGAAAAGGGAAGAAATGTAAATAAAAGGTTTACTCAAGAATAAAAAAAAAAATGAATATGGTTTGGTCATCACATTATCTACAGATGACAAGCATAACATTGTGTTAGGGTTCACATTGTAACATTTGGAGGGGGTTGCATGTGCAGTTCTGGCTTTAGCAAAGCTTTAAGCGAAAAACACACATGCTTGAGTGGGGGACACTGGCAGGAGGTGATGAGAGTGAATTGACTGACTTTTTGTCCAAAATAGTATTATTCAGGCCAATATCATCAGGGATGGTTATTTTGACCTTTTTCTTTGTATCTTTTTGGATGAAATGTTCTCTTCTTTTAATTTCTCTTCTTTTTGAATTTATTCATCTTTTTGAGTTCTTTCAGCCTTGGACTACAAGGCTCTCACAGAACTTTCCTGCGCCCTACCACACCATGTCCACTGATAACACACATGGCAGCTTGTTAAGAGACACACAGATTGCTTTGAAAGCAACGTTGTATGTCAGAGGCACTGCTTTGACGTGTGGTACTAAAATATGGCTGCCTCTTTTTTGTAAAATGTCTTCTTCTGCTATTAAAAAAGCATTGCAGCTTTCTTTCCACAGGCATCTTTCTTTTTATTTCCATTCTCAGTCTGAGGAAATATTTATTTTCGTGCTCTGGATTGAGATTGACAGTGTTGTGATGACATGCTTCTTTGGTGTTCTCAGACTTCAAATATAGTTCATCCCAAAAACAACCACAGGATTTTTTTCGTATGGATGGAGTGTTGTTAAGCTAGCCAAGCAAATATTGACTTCTTTTGGCTATAATATTAAACAGCTCAAGTTCTCAATCTCCCAAATCCTATCATGAGTGGTTATTTTGTAATTATTCACATAACATTTGGGATGAACTTGAGAGGTTCTTTGTCATTATTTAGCCACCCTGCTGAGATTTTACCCAATCTTGTCTTTCCTTGCCTGACAGATGGAGAGATTACCTCCAAGCCCATGGTGCTGTTCCTGGGACCCTGGAGTGTAGGAAAGTCCTCCATGATCAATTACCTCCTGGGCATGCAAGATAGCCCCTATCAGCTCTACACAGGTATGTTATACAGATCAGCAATATCATCTTTAATGTTGTAATCCTTTGTACTATAATCCAAAATAAATGAAGTGATTTCTGACAATTTAGTACCATTACTCAGTTGATCAAAAATCACTATAATCAATATTTTAACATAAAAATATTTGAATGACAATGTAAAAACAATGTGATGATGGAAAAGGGTCACTCGTGTCTTGAATCTGCAGCTTCACTTGTCTTTAAAGAGATTTCAATTGAGTTTTGGCACATAGTTTAACACGCAACGTTTTTGGTTTGCTTTCACAGCATCGTTTTTCAGCAAAACATATTTTGATACTACTCCTGCTAATCTTTCCCTCTTGTTTTCCTTTTTTTCAGGAGCTGAGCCTACTACCTCTGAGTTCACTGTGATTACGCATGGGGAGAAGATCCGCTCAGTTGAGGGTATTGTAATGGCAGCAGACAGCTCTCGGTCCTTCTCTCCCTTGGAGAAGTTTGGGCAAAACTTCCTGGAAAAGCTGGTTGGTATTGAGATGCCCCATAAGATGCTGGAACGTGTGACTTTTGTGGATACACCAGGAATTATTGAGAACCGGAAGCAGCAGGAGAGAGGTAAACAGAGAGCTTTACCTTAGTTTGCAAATGTACACAATCCAACATTTCAAACACAAAGCAATCTGTCTGCAACTCATTATCTAGAGGTTTACATATTCTCTTCTTCTGTCCAGGCTATCCCTTCAATGATGTTTGCCAGTGGTTCATTGACCGTGCTGACCTGATCTTCGTAGTATTTGACCCCACCAAGTTGGACGTAGGCCTTGAGCTGGAGATGCTCTTCCGTCAGTTGAAGGGTCGTGAATCCCAGATCCGCATCATCCTAAACAAGGCTGACAACCTTGCCACCCAGGACTTAATGAGAGTCTATGGTGCTCTCTTTTGGAGCTTAGCTCCGCTCATCAATGTGACCGAACCCCCCCGCGTCTACGTCAGCTCTTTCTGGCCATATGACTACGCACCTGACACCAGCCGTGACCTCTTCAAACGGGAAGAGATCTCCCTCCTGGAAGATCTGAACCAGGTGATTGAAAACCGCATGGAGAACAAAGTTGCTTTCATCCGCCAGCACGGCATCCGCGTGCGCATTCACGGCCTGCTGGTAGACCGCTACGTTCAGACCTTTAAAGAGAAGATGAGCTACTTCAGTGACCCTGAACTAGTCTTCAAGGAGATCGTAGATGACCCAGACAAGTTTTACATTTTCAAATCCATCCTAGCCAAGACCAACATCAGCAAGTTTGACCTGCCCAACCGCGATGCTTACCGTGACTTCTTTGGCGTTAATCCTGTCACCAACTTCAAGCCCCTGACAGCTCAGTGCTCCTACATGGGTGGCTGTCTGCTGGATAAGATTGAGAAGGCAATCACCAATGAGCTGCCCGCCCTTCTGAGCAGCATTAACTCAGGCAAGCAGCCTGGCCTGACCTCCTGTGAGACTACAGGCTGTGGTGAGAAGCCAAAGAATCGTTATCGAAAGAACTGAGGAAATCCAAATAACTTCAGTGGGTGAAGTAAGAAGAGAAGGGGTCGGGTGGGAGCCACCCTTGCGTTTGTCAGAATGCCTGTATTGATGAAGAAGACAGAGGAGAAGGGAGATTAGTGTTTGTTTTTTTCCTCAGGATAATATGGGGAGTTGCATTTAGGGACTGTATTAATGAGACAGATGGGAGGGAAGGGTCATTGTTTGATAAGGCATCTTAAGGACACACATGCTGAAGACATGAGAAAATGCCACTAATCACTGAGTTTTGTTAAAATATATGCCCTTCTCTTCTCTCACAACCACAGGGTTCTTTTGGGTGGGGAATTAATTATGTAAAGAAGCACAGAAATGAAAAAGCAAAATTCAGTAAAATCTTGATAATCCTGAGACTGAAAACATTCAAATACCAGCTCCCTTGTATGTGAATAAAATGGGAAAAAGTGGAAACAGAAGTTGCAAATTTGTGTTGTAAAATCTTGAGAACTGCATTGCAGAAAGTCAATTCCATAAACTTTGAAAGCCGATTTTGAAGTAGTCTTTTTTGTGGGTGCTATAAGCCTTTGCATTTGTCATCCAACTCTTGCGTTTGACATAGATTAACTTTAACAATGCATGTTAGATCTTATTTAACAGATGCATGTAATTCCTGCTAGCATAACGTTTTAAAAATAATATTTCCTTGTGTAACTGAAACCTGAACCAACCTTGCCATGCAACAAATAAGGCCTTTTTTTTCTCCTTTCATTTTATACGCTCATCAGTCCTGGTTGTTGACAACTTATGACATGGGCACTGTGATAGAAGCAGAGTTCAGGGTTCAAGGGTCAGACTCTTCAGAGCGGGCTGGGTATGTTAATTTTGCTTCACTTCTTAACTGTTCTTACTGTTTTCTGTATGCGTCTATAAATTTGCCAGTCTTTGGCAGGAATTCAATACTGTGTTATGATTTTCTTTCCCCTTAAACAATAAGCTTCCCAGCTTCTTCTAGCTGAATGACCATGACAAACAAAGATGGAGGATGTGTTTTGGTTAAAGCTGTCTTATTCAACCATTTATTTTGCAGGATAGAAAGCTATTTATTGGTTTGAATGTATAATTACTCCAAATGGGCATTTAAGTATTCTATGTAGGTGTACTGAATACTCCCTGCTTTACATTTGTATAAACTACCACAACAAGAATGCGTTTTCCTAGCTTGCATAAGCCGGGCTGCAGGTAAAGGTAAAGTTGAGGACTTCTGAGTTGACCCTTGACCTCTGTCGAAAGAAGTAAGCTGACAGTAGGCCTACTGACATTTACATCCACAATATTTTACAATGACGCATGTAGTAGATGCAAATTCTTATGTAAGCCTACCTCAAACAACTTTCCATGAGTATGGCATGGTAAATCTGCTAAAGATAGTTTGACATTTTGGGTACAAGTGTTTGGCCAGTCGCAGTAACTTCGAGAAAATGGGTTGCTAGGCAGATAGCAGAGACTCAAGGAACTTACTGCTGCCAGCCCAGAAATAGTTTTGCACATCATTTGAACTCTGCCTAAACTGAATTTAACATAGGCCTAGGCTACTATACATGTCGCCTGCGGGGTTCTGGAGGTACAGGTAGGGGGACTTTGTTTTTCCTAACCTAGCTATATTTTTCCAGACTAAGCTAATCTACGCTAACTGGCTAGCTACACAGACATAAACGTGGTATCAATCTACTAAAACGTCAAAACTATTGCCTTAATTAACCGATTCTCAAATAATCAAAGTATAGGTAAAGAGTAATAGGCCAACCCATTGTAATACATAGAATTCCGAAATGTTAACTCATGGACAATAGCTAGTCCAGTTCCCTCTCCCTCACTAACCCCATTTGTTTACCTTACTAAACACTGAAACATAATGAAAAAGATAAGAAACCAACAAACGTTTTTTAGTTTCCCTTGTTTATTTGATTGTGTGTGCTCCACTGAATGTGTTAGTATGTTTACACTGCAGATACAGAAGATGCCCACCAGAGAGCGCTGTGTAAAAGTGTAAAAAGATACACAGACCATTGTTACTCATGGTAGTCGTTTAGTGTTAGAGTGATAGTTTGGGATAATCACATGTGTGATAATGCTTTTGCTATATTTCTGCATCAATTTTCCTAATGTAATCGTGAATAAGATCTGGAACGAATGTGTGCCCCATTAAAGTAGTTATTCATTAACCTTTTATTTTGTTTGGTAAAATAACATCTTCATTAATCTTGGCCCAATTTTGGAAGCTTGGTCATCAAGAATAAAGATTTGTGATTGACTAGGAAGTGAAATGTTGTGGTTATTGTGATGAAACTGACTTAAACAACTCGTTTTTCTGTATCTCTCCTTCTGGCTTACACATGGGTCTTTATCAAAACTATGCCTAGGGTTCATGCTGTTAACAGGATATTTAGTATGTGTTTTTATTCTGTAGCTGCAATACACCAGCAGTTTGTCGTGACAGTAAGTGGGGAGGGTGGATACTATGTTTTGGAGTAAGTGTAGTTTTGATAGTTGTGCACCAAGGCTCCCTCATGCACACCTATAAGATTATTTAAACTCTTCCCCAAAAATTACTTTCCATAGATTCAGTATAAATAAAGTCCAGAAATACTCAAATACTAAGCAGTCTTTTATGCACAAACGAAAGCCCATTACCCTTTTTTTTATACAATGACCACACATTCTTATATACTTTTTTCTTCCTTTATTACATAATTTGTATTATAAAGGATATTTATGAATTTTAGGGCACACACAGAACATACGGTTTGCATCACCAAACACAAAGATCACAATAAACATGTAGCATAAACATGTGCAATGCTCTACCTCATACAGGCAGACAAACATACTACTGTTTTTTCAGTTTAAATGATCCCTATTTTAGACTGTTGTGCTTGCAGACAGAGTAAATGTTGCGTTTTGAAAATGTCCAGTTCAATGCAAACAAATTTGATTCCAATGCTGGCTGACCCCAACATTTAGCATTGTAAATGACACTGTAATTTAAATGCAGAGGAAATGTTTTCATTCATTTTATAAGGAACATATGTTTCCCCAACATGCTGGTCGATTGCAGGAAGGTGTCCACTTTCCCTTCTCCTCTCAATACTGTTCACCTATAAAAGCCAAAATGCTGACTAAAGGGCTGCTATTTATTTATTTTTTGTAGGCTACTGGACTGTTGTGTCACTGAGTGATTATATTGTCCCGTCCCTTAAAAATCACAACCATTTAATTAAATGTCTCCATCACATTTGAGCCTCTAGAGCAGTTTACTGACATTGTATTTTTTTGGTAGGCTACTTTCTCTCCTCTAGCCTCAATACAATATAATGTTATTCAATTTCACTCCAATGACACCTCTTAATTTTCCTCTGATATCATTCCAGGACAGATGTTTACATTGATATACTATTAAAAAAGAGTATATTATAATTGTAAAGGGTGAAGGGGAAGACAATAAGGTGGACGGGCTTCATCGTTGAACCGAAAAGGGCTCGTGTCGATCATTCGTCCCCACCCTTCTCTAAAGAACGTGCTCGTTACTTCAGTCTTTTTCTTTCTATCAAGCGCGTGCTCGCCAAAGAGAAAGCTGTGTCAAGCCAACGGTAGCTACCAAACCGGAAACACGGCTACACATTTTTCAAAAATAAAGCACCTTCATTTTGTTTTTAATCGCTTTTTTGGGTTGAAATTCATATTTTAGAGCCTTTGAAAGCATGTGCCCTACATGATAGAAGCAACTATTTGAATATATTCTGGCACTATAAAGTCTGGCTTTATATTGAGTTTGGCCTCCAAAGAAGGGAATAGCTGGAGCATTGAGACATTGGAGAGGTGCTCCTGTTTCTGTGTAGCAGTGTGAAGTTGCATTTGTATACAAATAAATGCACTCAACTGTGTAATCATCCGAAAAATTGTGTTTGATCGAGTAGAATTTTGTTTTTGTTTCTCATGATGGACATAATTATTCTTTATTTGAGAGGAGAATTATAAAAATAGCCTACCTTGTTCTTCATGCCAACTAATTTACATTTTAAGTCATGTGAGTTGCTCTATTGGTGAAAACAGGTGACAGGTCGATGTCACAAAAGTAGTAGACCACCTATCAATGTATCGTTTTCTTATGCCATTAAATGTAAACGGTTTTATTTTGAAAGAAAAAAGCGGTCATCTCTATTTAGTTTCGGCGTACTTTACACACTGGCACACGTATTCACAGTCACACACTCTCAAGCACACACATTACTCGCTGCTGGACGGCTGTCAGCGCACAGAAGATGGTGGCGGCTGCGGTCTCAGCGTTGCCCACCGCGCCTGGATAGAAAGCAACCACTCTGCTGCAGCGCACAGATAATGGTCAGATAACGGGGATAAAACAATCTATTATTGCACTTAACGAGCCTGGGAATGGACAGGCTTGACTCAGCAGCCCTGAGCCTTCAGCCCATATTTCTCCTGGAATTTAAGAGGAATTCGTCGGAGGTATGAAGACATTCTCTTGTGTATCCCTTGCAATTCAATTAAAGTGTCTGGATCAAGGCGGCACTCAGCTCTGACCTGTGGGACTCCTGGTGTGGGGGGTGCATTGGAGCGGAGGTACCTTGTAATTAGCCCCACTCTCTCCGGGCTTTCGTTGTCTGCCTTTTAGGGAGATCGAGCAACGGTGGGCAAAGTTCACTTGAGAGAAAAAGGAGAGACTGGACGATACTTCATGTCTGCTCAAGGCTGATCTCAGGAACCTCCATGGTCACAATATCTGGACATTCCGTGGGGCGCACAGTGACGATGAATTGGCTACATTGATTTTATTGTGGGATCCAAGGCATACTAACGCAGACCCAAAACTGTTTCGTGAAAAGCCCTTTACACACGAGTTACTGACAGCTAAGGTCAATTGAAATAAAACAATTTATCGGGATTGTCTGCGCCTCAGGTCTCATGAATGTGTCCTCTGCTCACGATCCCCTTGTTTTGGAGATGCAGCAGTGACGGAGACTTGCGAGGAGAAAGTCAGGAAAGGACGGGGCTCCGTCCGCGGAAATAGTAGCTATTAGGCCCTGCAGCAAGGAGAGTGTGTATAAATAAAAACGCTGATTGCAGTTATTGCGCTCACGTGCCCTGTACCTGGAGTTTCTCTGCGTCTTTAAATAAAAGCTATTTTTTCCATCGAGACCACAAATCACAGATCTAGAGTCCAATCAAACATTGCGGAGGGTGTTTTTTTGGATGAAGTTTTGCACAGACCTATTAACAAAACGGGGTTAATTCCAGGAGGTAGCCTATTAGTGTGTATCCTCAGTGGAGCTGAGCGGAACGGAAAACGGAGTGGAGAACTGGGATTTAATGGGATGCACTGATAATTAAAAAAGGATATTGATTGCATCAGGCTATTCGAAAATGTAACTGGATTTGATTTCACACACTCACGATTTCACAAGAACTATTTAAGCACATTTTCAAGTGGTTGTTTCTTTTTTCCCCCTTACGTAGATTATTTTGTAATTGTCGAGTTTTCCAAAATATTGTTCCAGTAGGTGCAACTACGTGTGGCAGCTGAGTGAATTTGGAAAATAACAGAGCAAGCAGCAAGTTAACTGTGCAGTCAAGTGCGTCCAACACACGGGAATTTAGAGGAATGCAGGGATTGACGTCATGAGGGGCAATAATGAACAAGCCAAAACTTGTGGAAGGTCTGCTGGTGTTTCTATAGCCATTACACTGCTTACTGAGTGTAGTTTTCTCTGAGAAACAATCATTGCCCTAGTTGTTATACTGCAGCCGCATACTAAGCTTTACTTCTTTATCAACTCGATCTGTGAAATAAGTGTCCCTTCTAGTAGTCTAATAGTCTCTGATTTTTGGATAGATTAAAAAGCAACATGGCATCCCCCCAACATCAACAACTGCTGCCTCGCAACACAGAAGTTAGCTGTGACTCAAGTGGAGATGGAGGCGTCTCCGTTAGGATTGGCAGTAGTGTCAAACACAAGCATGGAGGCGGGCCGCTGGGTTCAATTGGAGGAGGCTTCATGGGGGGATCCAAGCATTGCAAGTACAGCATTTCATCCAGCTGCAGTTCTGGAGAGTCTGGAGTCAAGAGGACAGTGGTTAAGAACTTTCGCTCACAGAAAAAGATGCCTCAGCTTTTTGAGCGATCTGCTGGTCATTTCTGGGACCCTAAATTTGACTCTTCAATCCTGGAAGAAGCCTGTAGAGAACGATGTTTCCCTCAGACCCGGCGGCGCTTCCGCTATGTGCTGTTTTACCTGGTTGTCGCTGCCCTCCTCTGGGGATTGTATTTTGCTGCAAACCCTTCCCGCTGTGACAGGCTTGCCTTTCTTATTCCCACTGCATCTTTCCTCCTCTTCTGCCTCATTCTCTTTCTCTTAACTTTTACTAAGCTTTACTCTCGCTGCTACAACCAAGCTTCGCTGCTGCTCATCATTGTAACCTTCACCCTAACCCTGGCCCCCCAGATCCAGACATCAAGTTTCAGGGATACAGAGACTCCAACAGCTGCACTTGATATGGAAGAATTCAGTGGCATGGGGCCCGATTACAACCTGTCCTATGATAAGCCTCTAGGAAGTAGCTCCTGGTCCCCTTGTATTTCTCCTGTAGGCACCTTCTCCCTCTGTATTGAGGTTCTTCTGTTGCTATACAGTGTTCTCCATGTTCGCCTCTATGCTTCTATCATGCTCGGGTTTCTCTACTCTTTCTTTTTTGAGAGTCTGAGCTGGTTGCATCTGACGCAGGCAGGGGATAACTGGAGCCTAGCCTCTCTGTCAGACTGGGATACATTATGTTGGCTTGGCCCAGCCAAAGCTCTGCTCCACCTCTGTGCCCACGCCATTGGCATCCACCTGTTCATTATGTCCGAGGTACGTTCGCGAAGCACCTTCCTTAAGGTGGGACAAGCTATCATGCATGGCAAAGATCTGGAGGTGGAGAAAGCCTTGAAAGAGCGAATGATCCACTCTGTCATGCCCAGAATCGTTGCTGATGAACTCATGAAGCAGGGTGACGAGGAGATAGGTGACAATTCTGTTAAACGATACTCCACGAGCGGTGCAGCAGCTGTCATCTCTAGCCCTAAAAACAATAAACGCAAGAAAACCTCCATCCCTCGTGGCCAGATCATATTCAGACCCTTTAACATGAAACGGATGGAGCCTGTCAGCATCCTCTTTGCAGACATTGTGGGCTTCACCAAGATGTCGGCCAATAAATCTGCTCATGCCCTTGTTGGGCTTCTAAATGACTTATTTGGACGTTTTGACCGACTTTGTGAGCTCACTGGCTGTGAAAAAATCAGTACTTTAGGAGACTGTTACTACTGCGTGGCTGGTTGTCCTGAACCCAGACCAGACCATGCTTATTGCTGCGTAGAGATGGGCCTGGGCATGATTCAGGCTATTGAACAGTTCTGCCAGGAGAAGAGGGAGATGGTCAACATGAGAGTGGGTGTCCACACTGGTACTGTGCTCTGTGGTATCCTGGGCATGAAACGCTTCAAGTTTGATGTTTGGTCAAATGACGTCAACCTGGCCAACCTAATGGAGCAGTTGGGAGTGGCTGGGAAGGTCCACCTATCAGAGGCCACTGCCAACTTCCTGGACGACCGCTACCAGCATCAAGATGGACAAGTCATTGAGAGAATAGGACACAGTGTTGTGGCTGACCAGCTCAAAGGTAGGTGCTCTTGTGAAAATATTGCATTAAATTACCCTGCATATTAGAGATGTACTAAGTTCAGTACATTTAGCTGTTTTGCTTTTATCTTTATTTTAGCTAACAGTATGAAAAGAGCAAACTTTCTTTTTTGAATTCCTATCAAGGATAATACAACTCAAACGTCTGCAGCAGTTGCTACAAATTGGCTAAAACAATGAGACTTAAGGCTGCATGTATTCCCCCATCAGCTCACAAACCTTTCCCTGCATTTTAAGGAGCTAACAGTTAATACCCTGTAGTGCCTCTTTACCACCCCTGGAGATAATGTGTCTACCTATGCCAGCATATCTTCAGTTCACCCCCCAAGTGGATCAGAACAGTGTAAAGGGAGCTTTTGCATGGATAGTCAAGGTCGACACTTGGTAATAGCATCATGTACCCCAGCACAGATGGTCTGGCAAGGATTTGAGTCTAACACAAGTGCCCTCTGTGGTGTGAGTATTATGTGACTGTATCATCGACAGACTCCATCTTCCTTCCACACCACCCTGTCTCTGTTCTGTTCTCCTGTTCAATTACATTGCCTTCCAGACATCCTCAATGTGTCCTGTTGTCCTAACCTCGCTCTGAACTCCAGGAAATGCTTTACAATTTAATGTAACTGTTGCCTCCTGTAATAGAGAGTTTCCTGCAGCTGTATGTTCAGCTCTAACATCTAACCTTTTCCTTGTCTCTAAACTGCTTGACTGCAGCTTTTATTTGATACATTTATGCAAATCGCCCCAAAGTAACTGAATGTTGGCCTAATGGCTCTTTTCATCATGCAATGCTTGCCGATCCATTATCAGCTATAGTAGAAGTAAAAGTGACTGTTTCTGAATATGGACGCGCAAATGGTGTGCATCTGCTGTTTTGAATTAGCATTTCAGTTCATATATCACATTTGTTCCTTGGAGGTTGGAGGCTGCATGTCGTATTTTGCCCAGTGCAAATCAGGCTCAAGTAATTATGAACTGAAATTCACTCAAGACACCAATTTAGATGTACATATTTATACTTTATGCACATATACTTGCTTTTTTTATACATGCGGATTCTGTACAGATTTCCTATATATTTTCCCTGAAAACCTGTGCTATGAACTGTCAAGGAAAAATCTGGAGCGGAGTGGCCTTTTGTTTACTAGCCAGCAGGAGTGATTAATGGGCCTGCATTTCCCCCTCATCTGTTAGATTAATGAGAGACGAGCACTCTTGCTCTTGTCTACTTTTTTTATGCGTGAAGATAAATGTGTTACTCACATTGTTATCACCTCACCTTGCCTCCCCCTTCTTCTACTCTTTCTCCTAGACTCTTTTCTTGCCTCAATCATGTATTGAGTTCCCTCCTAAGATTGATCCTTTCCCTCTAGATCTGCTCTACCAGTGAGAGTGTTGGCTGTCAGGAGAGAGCTGTGCTCCAGTGTTGTAAAAATCCCTGTCTGGCGCAGTCTGTGTTAATCACTTGGTACCATTGAAGCCAGGCATGGACCCTGGCTGGGGCTGGTCCCTGTTGCCTCACTCAAATTGCTTTGACCCAGGCACTGATTGTTGTGCAGCTGTCTTGTATTTTGTATGCTCTTTTAGAGTAATTGTGATAATTTACCTTTTACAGTTGAACTATAACCTCAGATTGAGGCTATATACTCAGTGTTTTGTGTAACCCTGTTGGTTGGCGCATATGTTTAAAAGTGTATAATTCCTTATTTCTTATTTACAGCCTTCCAGTGTAAATATATGCTATTAGTGGCTGACTGTAGCAGGGGTTTACTTGCGGTTCAGCCACGTCTGGTCAGTAAGGTGTTGCAGCTGCATCCTGTTCGCTCCTGAGGACTGATCCGGGGTCTGTGGTTTTAGTAACAAATGGAGATGTTGTGGCTTGTTTTACATCCAGCTGAGTGATAGCTGGTGTTTTAGGTTAAGTAAATCCCTTTGTCGACATGTCAGATTATTTTGAGGGCTCTAACTAATGTTTATTTTCATCAACAATTAATTTGAATTGGTTATTTTTGTATTCATATATTAATTGCTTAGTCTATATAATGTCAGATAACAGTGCCTAGTAGTTTCTCAAAGGCAAAGCTGATGTTGTTAATGGTATAGGAAAACAACAAAACAATGCTTTTTGTAAACTATAACCAAAGGAATATTTGGCGTTTTTGCTTGATAGATCATTTTAAAGATGGCATACAAAATATACACAACTGTTTATTTCCTTGACGGTAAATCTGCTGAATAAAATAAATGGTTGGTTGTAGCCCCTCCTAAACTACAACACGGCTGGTTTAAAGGATACACTGGGATTATCTGAATAAGCCCTTCTGTGCACAGCTCTTTAAGTGTGTCTATAAGGTGCTGCACATGCTGTTTTTGTAAGTATTTCCTTACTGGAAATGGGAGCTATATTTGGATCCATTTCCCTGGAAAGTTCCTGTTTATGTCCTTCCTTTTGTGCGTAATTCAGAATGATTGCACATTCGGAGGAGACTGTGAGTGTGGCCCTATTATCTGTCTGCTGCTGACAGTATCACCACAGAGCCAGAGATGGTTCAATCTGCATCTGTTTCCAGGGGAAATTAAATTGTTTGTATGCTCATGTTGCCTAAGGGATGTGTGTGTTACAATTACATGAGAGAAAATGGTATTATAAGAGTCATTAGCAATTATTGTTTTAATTTGTTACATTACAGTGGAAGCACAGTCTTACAACAGCTGCTTCTGTATCTCGACTTCCATGCTAATACTGCTTCAGTGACTTAGTGGCACTTTGTATCGGCTTTATTTTATATAATAACAACAGTGTACTGTATTGAATGAAAATATGAAAGAAAATCTTGTAGTGACTGCAGAGAATTTTATCCGCCATCCCCAACATTACTGTTTTGGTTCACTTTCACATCTCTCACGTCTAGTTTTTGGCCGCTACAGGCAGCTGCCTTCAGGGAAAAAACAACAACAAAAACACTGTACATTACTTACTCACCAAACAGCAGGCCCTGTTAGTTGGTGGCTGGTAAACACAGTGGAACAAAGGGCAGTTTAAAAGTCAGATATTTCCCTCTGGTGTTACAGATCTAAAAGAGAGAGAATATTTAATCCACATCTCCACATGAATGCAAATGCTGCTCCGTCATTGCGGAGGGAAAATATGTCATCGTCACATCACTGCCATGAGTATGCAAACAAAATCAGTTATGCAGGTTTAAAAAAGTATCTTCATGATTTTTAAGTCTTCCTGTTTATGCATCTTCCTCTTCTATCCTGCTGTGAATCTTCCAGGCTGTTGCTGTAAAGGTCCTTACACACCAAGCCGATTTTCGGCGTGGATAGATGTCGGCCCGTCAATGAGCGTCGTGTCGCCCTACTCAGATTGGTGTGTACTGCACCGTTGTGTCTTTTCGACCGTGCCGACACCTTCTCCCGCCGATTAGACATGTTGAATCGGGACGCTGTCGGCCAAAGGCCGTCGGTCAAAGAAATCACTCTGATTGGCTGTTCAGCTTAGCGAATCAGTGCATGAGAAGCGAAACGGAAGTGAGGGACCCAAACAAACTATTAGGCAAATCTGAGATTTTATTTAACTCCAGCTCTCGACACAGGTTCGGGGAAGCCCCATGAACTTCTCGTTGTAGAGTGAAAATGGAACGCACACGCTATTTGTTGTTTGTTTATGTCACGCAGTCTTTTCTTCTTCTCTCGGTGTACCTGGTGATGAATATGGCCGTAATATTTCACGGTTTTGGTTAGGAGAGCCATTTGTGATTTTGGGAGACTCGCATGCACACTAACACATCCCTTCCTTTACCACGGGAATGCTAATTCAACAGTATTGGCCTGAGTATTGGAGTATTGGCCTGAGGCATCTATAATAGAGGCTATCTATGACCTTCAAAAACTATAAATTAGGCATTTTGTTGTAACAGTTAAAGATGTAGGGATGAAGAAATTAAACCACGACAGAACTAGACAGAGGAAGTAGATTAACTGCCCTTAACTGTGGTCCTATTCTGTCGTCTGAGACTCGGTTTATGTCCAATGGGTGGTGTCACTAAAAAGTAGCACTGCAGCATCTTTCCTAAACCACCATTACATTAAGTCTCCATGTAACTGGACCTCATTGTTGAGCTCAAGTGTGGACCCCATGCAGAAAAAAGGAGGTGGTGTACATTTAAGCCTCAGGATTTCACACCAAAATTGCTGTGAGTGAGTGTGTGTTGGCATTCTGTCAGTCTACACACTGCTGTACTTGACAAAAGTTAAACGGTTTGGCTTTTTCACCCTAATATATACACAGCTGTCTTCTCACTCTGCCAAAAAAATCCAAAACCTGGCATAATTTTTTGTCCAGACTCTTGAGTCCAAATCAGTATGCACACGCAGCATTTAGCTCTATTGTAGAGAGACAGAGGGAGTCGATGGTGAAGTGGAGTGGCTTACAAGGAGGGGGTAAGGAGGGGCAGACATAGAGCAAGAGTATGCTTAGGCTGTGGAGGCAGCTGTTGGGATGATTTATGAAACCAATGGTAAATAGATCATGGGATTACTATTACACAACATACTGCGTTCTCTAGGTGCCCTTTCAACTGAAGTATGAGAGGGGAACGTTGCTCTTCAGAGGCCACAAGGGGCAAAGACTGCCAGGGGGACTCTAAACTGCTATATTATATTACAGTCACCGGGTCCTGCCTAAAACACCTCGGCTCTGCATGGTAAAGTACAGCTCTGTTGGGAGGCTAATGGCATAATATATCACACTATTGTCCTGTACTGCACATTTTTGTTCAACACAGCAAGGCATTGTAGCCTGCAGTAATGCAGTCTCATCATTTATCATCTTTGGCCTTATCACACTGAGCAAGTCTGCAGAGCTTCAGGATCCCCTGTCATGCTCTGCAAACATGCAGCCATTGTGGCAAGGTTAGTGAAGGTCTACGCTGTTGTGATTAAATGGATTTTATAGCTGCAGTCATTTAAGGTTATCTGCTGTGTTACACTGTTACTCAGCAGGATTGGGCTACCTGCACTTGTTCAGGAAGACTGTGCAGCAACGGCATGCTGCTTTAACCCAGCAGCAAAAATAGCTTTTTACTCAGGTGGTGTAGTTCTCTGGATCAAGAGCAGTAAAAGCAATACAAATATTTATTCTGCAAATAATCTTCCGCCTTGCTCAGAGAGCTATTTCTCTGAACAGCTATGTTTGCTGTTGTGCTTCTCTAACTCCTGTCAGGAGACCTTGCACCTCTCAGTACCCCCAGTACACAGCTATCCGATTGCCTCAATGGTAGTGTGTCTTGTCTCTATCTACTCTGACATGCTGAGCCTGCAGAACATACTCACTTCAAAAATGTAAACAACAAATAAATTGCTAACTTGTTTGATAATTACTTAGTTTCAGTCATTTATCAGGCAAAAAACACAAAAACATGTAAGATTTATTTTTTGTTTAACTGGCTTCATTAACATAATTCTAACTCTGACTACTCTGTAAGTCACATACTCTATTATAAATTGTTATCAAGAAAACATGTATTAGTCTGTTGTGTGGAAGTGGTTATGTGGCAGATATTGACTTTTTTGTATATTTAGCTCATATTTCAGACGGATCATAAGTAGCTGATCATGGATGTTGATCCAATACATAATGTTTTAGTTCTGGGTTTCTTTTTATAATCACATTTCAACGTTTTTAGTTAGTTTCACTGTTTTTCTTATTATATAGTATTTGGATTTAAAATGTTTATCCTGCTCCAGAATAGAAGAGGCATACAAACATAAATACCAATAGAATTGGACTATTTTCATTGCCTTAAAACCCAATTTACAGTATCAGAGATGTCATATCTTGATATGCTTTAATCTGAGTTTGTAAAATAATCTTCTTGCTGCTCTCTCCTAGCAAACAGCAAACCAATCTGGAATACATTGTAGTAGTTTTCACATATTCAAATTAGCTGAACATATCTGCTTGTGGATTTTATTCAAACGTAACATACTCTCCTGCACACAAAAAAAAAGAGAAAAGAAACAAAAATTGTAAGAGAAAAATAAACACGAGTGGGAGAGAAAGATTTATATAGTTGCACCTCATGGTTCATCTTATCACCATTGCGTAGTTCCACCTGGCTCAGAGTCTCAACACTAGCCACAACAAAGCACACGGGAAAAGACGTTCCCCCTTGGCGGCAGCATCACACACACACACACACACACACACACACACACACACACACACACACACACACACACACACACACACACACACACACACACACACACACACACACACACACACACACACACACACACACACACACACACACACACCACACCACACCAACACCACACACACACACACACACACACACACACACACACACACACACACACACACACACACAATTACAGCACTTTGCATTCAAGTACACTAAATGCTAACACCTTAACATTCACTCAATTGTCTGTGTGGGTGTGTGGGCGTGTGTGTGTGTGTGTGTGTGTGATAAATGGCTGTGTGAAATATGAATGAGGGAAGTTGACAGGTACTGCTACTGCACTCAGTGTGCACGGATTGACTAAGCTTGTTTGTGCGTGTTAGTTTGTGCACTGTACAGTAAAAGTGTGGACTCCTCTATTCTTTTAGTGGCCTATATTTGTGTCTTTTAAAGCTGCATGCCTAAGTATTTTAATAATGTGAGTGCAGGCTGGGAACTGTATTTTAGGGTGTCTTAGACCAGCTGTGAGAATGAGGAAGTATTTCAGAATTTCCTGCACACCCTCTCTCTCTTTCTCAGTTTTGTATTCAGTATAGCAAGACACTCTTAAGTTACGTAATTTTATTTGGCTCACTTCTGACTTTTTATTCTCTATATCTCCTATTCACTCTTCTATTATCTTTTCTTAAGCTGTACCTGTACCCGTACAGCTATAGCTTGACTGAAAGCTGATGGCAATATTATATTGGATTAAAACATATATTTATTTTTTGATTAAATCATTTTAAGCTATAAACAGAACACAAACAAACATTTATTAAGGATCGTTTACTTTTGGTTGATTACTTTAGGACATTCTTTGAGTTGTAAAATATAATGGGATGTACTGGTGAAACCATTTCCACATTACCACAAAAATATCTTGCCTAATCTGGCATTTCTCTACTGAAATGTCATGTTACTTATTGGCTGACATCACTACTGATATATCTGCTATGAGGTAATATCAGTAGGTATGGTTGGCTCCTAGTTGTGTGAACCACCTTATCTGCCTTAGGCTAAGCTCCAGCAGCTTCTCCATCCACTTTATAACCCAAGGAATCCCCATGCTGTCACTCAAAAGCCACTGCTGACATGCTATATGTGTGTGCTAAGTGATATATTCCCAGCAGGGGTCATCCCCCATCCTTTTATCACTTTCAATCTCTTTTTGTGTCACTTCTCCTTACTGCCTCCCTGTCCCCTGATGGGCAGTCCTATAAACGAGTGAGTGGATGCACTCAGAGAGGAGAAATTAGCAGTACAATTGTCTGGGAATAGTAGTTGAAGCTGCAGCAGGAAAGTTATCTTGCTCTGTTTTGCGTGACACCAACCTATGAGGCTGTAGGCATTTCATAATTGTCATGGGATGTAACCTAGGTCTGGTCCGTTTAGCAAAGTAACATCATTTACACAATAACATTTAATATAAGTGAATAGAATAGATCACTTTTGAAAATTGCATGATGACAATCGATTAAAAACATTTTTTGTATTAATCAAGTTTAAAATGCTAGGAAGTATTTGTATTTTCTGGGTGGATAAAACAAGAGAGAAATCAGGGTGTTTTACTTTTCTATAGAATGATTTCTGAATTATCCAACCAAGTTAATCATAAGCCTTAACGTATTTGCGTTTAAAGCCCTAAAGATCTTATGTCATGGCAGGGCCGGCCCTGACCAATTTGCTGTCCTAGGCAAGATTTTAGCTAGCATTCGGATGAGGTTGTATGGGAACAGGATTTGACAAAGGAGAGGACGATGAGATGGAAGGTGAATTTGAGCTTTCGGAATGATGTCAGCAGTGGCTATTCTTTGCAGAGAGGAGCCCTTAACGACAATGTGGTGATGAGGACAACAAGTATCGTCGTGGAATCAAAAGAACAGGGATGGCAAGAGAAAATAGACAGTGAGTTACAGTGAGATTGACAAAACGGGGAGAAGATACAGGCCACTGAGCAAAGGGTCGAGGAGGGGGGGTGGGGGTAACAGATTTTGGAGGGGTGTTAACTGTGAGCCTGTCTATTGTTCTTTCAACAGACCATAGCAGCCTGGAACTGTCAGGGATGGAAAGATCGAAGACTCAGAATTCAAAATGAGTGCAGAGTATATGCAAGACAGACGGAGCCAGGCGAGAGTTTAAGACTTTGGAGAGATGTCAAGTGTTTCTATTCTCGTTTGGAGTGAGCCCAAATGGGGCCGGATTGCAGCCAGGAAAAAAAACAGCAGCCAAATATGTAACTTTAGTTTTGGTGCCACCCTTGTTTACAGCCCTGAGGGGAAGGATATTGACAGATTTCGTTGATTGCAACGGAAAGAGAGGCTTGTGTGGCCGGTTGTTCCGGTACAGTGTGCCTTTGTGTAAGTAGAGAAGTGCTCTAATGAAGTTCACAGTCAAGAAAAGTGTTTTTGTCCCAAACTGAGAGAGCCCAGGTGGTGAGCAAGACTTTCAGTTTATTTACAGCTTATGTAACTCTTGCTGAGAGCTCACTGTGAGTTATCTGGGATATTTGTGAAAAAAACTGTATTGGTTTAGCTGCGCTTCAGTGAGTTTGACGTGTTCATAGCCACGACTTCGGTTTGGTCCAGTTTGATACCTTACACAACAGTTTTGTCTTCCATGCAGAGGCTAGCTTTACTGCAGTGCTTCCCAACCAACATATTTTAAAACCCCTTGAAAAAGCCCATAGGATTATAATATATATTAAAAAGTATTAACATTTTTACTCATAGCACTTGTTATTGTCTGTAGTAAATGGAGCAAAGTGTAAAATCTTGTCTCAATATTATTCATGAGACAGTCAGACATCTCTGCTTGACATTGAGAGGAGCCACTGCCCTAATTTAACACTGTGAATATGTCTGCTCATTTTTTTACATGCCCTTCAATGCCTTACAAGTAACCTGGGCTCAGCATAAGGGAGTAGCTTTTGAAAAGTAAAGAAAAGAAAAATAGAAGGTCAACTGCTGCCTCCCCCCCTCCCACCGGTCCACGGCTCAGGATACACAAAAACTCTGCTTCTCCTTCAGAATCAGAAAGGACAGTGTGATTCCCTTAGCAGTTCCCTATGAAAAATGTATGTGTCTTTCATGATGTCTGACTGAATGGGTTCATTGTTAGACAGCACAAAGACATTCACCACCTCTACCAAACAACTCACAGACTCATTCTAGCCTCCACTTCTCTCGCTCGAATATTTACCGATATCTCTGCAATCCCTACTATCTTTTTGCGAACCATGCCATAATAAAGTCTTCCTAAACAGCCTTTCGTTCAGGACAGGTTTCCTTCTGTTCCTCCTGCCCTCTTCAACCCCCCCGACAGGGACAGGATGTAGAGTGTATCCCAGGAAGGAGACGCAGTGGAGAGAGACGGCGGTGGCTCCTGGCCGGCGGTGCCAGCTGGCATACAGAGATGCCCTGCCTAGCATGCTAGTTTCTCTGCACCATCTGCTCCACTGCCCTCCTGCTCCCATACCTGGCCGTGGAAGGCAAACCTGTCATTATCAGAAGATAAGGCACACGATATGTTTTTGTTTGTTTGTGTGCTGATCCAAGCATATCTGCCAACTTCCCTCTCTGTTGCCCTCTGTGCTTTCGCTGCTTTTAGTAAACCTCCCTGGGACAGCAGCATTATCTGCTAAGTCCCACTTTGGTTGTAAATGGAATTTGAAAGCAAAGGAGAAACTTTGAGATAAATGACCAAACGATTAAATATTTATAGCTACTGTACTTGTTGCATCCATGTGCTTTCTTAAACAGAGTATCTTGCCAATGTATCTTTTTCTGTTGTGTATCTCAAGTTAAAATTAGATTATGGTAATGCCTCCACACTAGCAATAGCTGAGGAGTGGTTATGTTTTCAGGTTGTCCAGTACATCTGTCCTACTCATTTTCGTAAGCGTGATATGAGTTATATAGGACTGCATTGAGGGGATTTCTTTAGAATTTGGTGGTCAAAGGAAAAAGTCACTGTTACCTTCCACCTAATTGTCTGTCCCTTTTTGAAGGCTGATGAAGGATTATGCTGGCAGTTTTTGAAATGACCACTGCAGTCACAAATGATTACATCCAACATTGGGTATAGCCTCTGCAATGAGCCCCTCTTAGCATCGTTCAGAGAGGTGTTCAGGGACAGCTATTGTCCCACAAGAGAGTGGACATGTTATGGAGTGGAGAGAAAGGGAAAAGCAGAGGTGATGGTGTTATTTAGTTGCAAAGTGCTTTTTCTCATGTCAATTTCCTCTGTCCTGAACAAAAGGGCTTGGAGAGGGAGATAATGTGACTGGGCTCTCGTGGGGAAAGGTTACCTATACTGTTCCCCGTCAGCTGATCGCACGAGACAGTATGCTGCAAGTTCCATAATGTCTATAGGCTTCCACTTGTTATGCTACTGAATTAGCCAAGGGTCATCAGCGATGAGAAGAGGCAAACACACAACCTGTATCCAAGATCATCAAGCAGACGTGCACAGACTGAAATGGATAGTCAGAAACACACTCACTCAGCTGAAGATTCCTAACCCACTTGCTTTTAGAGCACATCTGTATTCTGATGATACTGGACACAAGTTGACAGTGGAAACAGCTGCTGGCCCTCACACTTTATCACAGCCAATATTACTAAAAATTACTGCGAGACAACATTGCACTTTCATCTGCCACTAGGTTGAATCACGGACACGAGAGATTCTTCCAGAATCATGAAGAACAGGCCCAAACATCTGCAGACACTTGAACTCACGTTACCCCTCATACAAACAAACACAGATACATTGCTGTCAACCTTTCCAAACCCTGTGGTCGATTTATTATGCTCTTCTCTGGCTGTCAGGAGTCTGTCAGTCTGACCAAAAGAGGTGATCAATCTCTAAAATACTATCTCATTAACCTTTTAAAGGGATCACTATGGATTATTTCTATACATATTAACCATGTTGCTCTTGTCTGAAATCAACCCAGCACCATTTGTATAGGTCAAAGCCCATAAGAGGATGAAGAGGGGTGAAGCTGATTTCCTGTCACCTTCCTTTTGTGTGTTTTTTTTAAGGTTCCGACTCCTTTCTCATATTTAGTGTTGTGTTCCACCTTTTTTCTAGTTTGTATTCATGTCTGGCAACCTGTTTGTAATTATATTTTATTGTTGTGTTTTTTTGGGTGATTATTGTTTCATCCAATACCAATTGTTATTTGCTCTTACTGCCTTTCAACATTTCTCCCTAGTAATGGCTTGCTGCGCACATTATCTAGCTTGAAATACCTCATTATCTTTTCATTACACGAAAATAAAAGCCGGTTCAGTGATTTTTGTTAAGGTGGATTTGTTTCTCTCCCCCGACTAATGCAGATTTGTTATGACTCAGCTGGCACTATTGCTTTTATAGAATATATAGGATTTGCATTAAGTAAAACTCTAAATGTAAAAAGTAATACAGTGTGACTCACATACTTTGGTAGTTGTGTGTGTTTCAGCCCTGAAATGGACATGACTTTCGCTGACTCGGATGTAAGAACCCAGTATTGAAAATAGAAAAATATATATATAAAACATGCGGTAAAGGGAAAACACTGTATTGAGGTAAAGGGATCAGAAGAAAAGAGAAAGCAGAAGAGAGAGTTAAAAGCCATTGACCTGCAAGAAGAACGATAGTTACGGCTGTAACTACGGTTCTATGAGTCCCGGATGACCGCCAGAGGCGGTGCTTTCAGCACTTGATATGTCCATCGCACGCATGCGCAGTTCGAGTACCAATAACAACAAAGTCACCTGTGACCCACGTGACTACGGCTACATAGGCCGGCGTCATTAGTGGATCGGTTCCCAGAATCTTCTCTCGAGCACACAAGAATTCTGAGTGACCGGAAACTCTGGCGGTCATCCGGGACTCATAGAACCGTAGTTACAGCCGTAACTATCATTCTATTTCGTCCCTACTGACCGCCAGAGGTGGTGCTTTCAGCACTGGATGACTATACCAACCATGTCATGAAGAATCCGAACCCTTGCTTACCTAGCTGGAAGCAGCGGAGCTCGGCAACAGGACCACGCCCAAAGGATGGGGAGTGGCGACATTGACCCGGTAGTACCTGGAGAATGTGCTAGACGATGCCCACGATGCCGCAGCGCAGATGGTCTCCAGGGACACCCCTCTCAGGGCAGCCCAAGACGTTGAGATGCTCCTTGTAGAGTGACATCTCACCCCCTGATGGCGGGGGGCGGCCACTGGCCCCATAGGCATGTGAGATTGTATCCACAACCCAGTGGGACAGCCGCAACTGTCGTATATGGGCCGTAGCACCAATATACGCCTCTAGGGCACGCACAGTGCACAGCAACTCAGGCGTGCCGTTCTCCTGTGGGACGTTAAAGCGCGCCAGCTGGATAGGCCGATTGGAGTGGGCTAGTGGAAGCACTTTGGGCAGGAACGCCACGTTCGGCCAGAGGGCAACACCCGAGCCATCGGAGTTCCACCTCAGGCATGTATCGCTCACGGAGAGGGCATGTAGCTCTCCAACTCGTTTTCCCCTGAGATCATGGCAAGCAGAAATGCTGCCTTCAGGGACAGCCACTTAAGCTCCACCTGGGCTAGAGGCTCGAAGGGAGGAGATGACAGGGCATCCAGCACTAGGAGCAATTCCCAAGCCGGAGCCCTCGGGGTGCTAGGGGGATGCTGCCGTAAAGCCCCTCTCAGGAAGAGGGACACCAACCTGTGGCACCCCGCCGTGGCGCCGTCGACCCACTTGTCGAAGTGAACCGCGGTTCCACCGGTGTCGTGTCCGTTTCAAGTCCTCCGCAGCGTCAAACGCCCGGAGGTGAGAGACCAGTGTGACCCTCCCCGCCCGCGCTACCCGCGGTAAGGTAGGGCGTCCTCTGGCCAGTTGTATCCACCGTCGCCAGAGAGTCCCACCCCACGCATGCCGCCCCGTCCCTGGCAAGTCCCAGCACCCAACGGGTCCCCCCCCCACGAGCGTACAAGTTGAACCGACTCCGAAAACCACAACGTCGAACGTGAGTGCCGTGAAAAGTGGGGTTGGACCCCCCGTTCCTTTACACGGCACAAGGAAACCGCGGTACATGCGACCCAAACGGCTGTCGTTAGGGAAGACTAATCCCCGGCAAAGAGTGAGGTGAGACTTAAAATACCGACCGACGAGTAGAAGACG
>NW_011364304.1:135707-161295 GCF_000735185.1 Notothenia coriiceps | reverse complement strand
GTAGCACAATATTCCTTATATTAACCTCAAAACCCTGATGTGCCTTCCAAAATTACCCTCAATTTTCTGTACACTGCTGGTATTTACAGCATGGATCGTTTTAGCCTTTGGCAGGCCAGGTTTATGGGGAGATGGGGTAATTTAAACTGGGGACAGGGGGGCATGTCCCCCGCCCACTTTTCAAATTCCCATTTGGTGTCCCCCCACTTTTTAAATGTGTTTATTATTTTGTTTTTTATACCCGCAAGCGGTCTCGTCACGGTAGGAGCGTCTGGTGTGTGCGGCACGTAGCGATCTTGTGAGGAGAGATAGAAGAGAGAGAGACAGCGACGAGAGAGAGAGAGATACACACAGAGCTTTACGGGGGTTGTTGTTAGCATTTGGTGCTAGCTCGGAGTAACATGATTAGTCGCTGTTTCAACAATTAAGGAGATGGAGAGCCTCTTTCCTGTCAGAAACTTTGAGGACTGAGAGAGAAGAGAGAGAGAAGATAGAGCAGAGGAGAGAGAAAAGAGAGCAGAGAGAGAGACTTGGAGGTTCGGGGTTGTTGTTAGCTCTGATGGTAGCTCAGAGCTACAGAGATTAGAGAGCTGTTTCAACCATAAGGAGAGGAGAGTCTCTCCTGTCGGACTGGAGTACGTCAGCTCAGGGAGGTAAAGGAGTCTGATTGTGATGAGACTTTGCTAAACTTTAGTTCTAAGTTATCTCAGTGGTCTCGTCTCTATGTAAACAAATATTTCCATCCTATGTAATTTAATTGTATATAAAATAAGTTAAGAAATCCTTCCAATGTGGGGTTGAAAGGGAGGAGTGTGTGCAAATATGGCATAATAAAAAGCAAGAGAATGCAGCGTAGGTAATGATAAAAGATAGGAAGAGAGGAGTTCTATCAACATATTTGCTATTGGTTGTGAGCATTTCTATGGTTTTTTTGATAGGTATGGCATAATTAGATGAGTGTGCACACTCATTCTTCACCTACATCCTGTTGTCTTGGATTTGTTTAACACTATAGTCCCTAATAATATTTGTTAGAAAGGTCAGAAATGGATTAAATTGAGACTTTTTTCATTGCGGCTAGGACCCCCTTGTTTTGTGTGCCCCCCACTTCTCAAACAACCAAAGGTACCCCTGCATAGGCGGGATGTAGATGCAGATGTGATAGGACGAGTGAATGGATGGGGTCAGAGCAGGAGAATCAGCAGGGGTCCATGGTATGGTAGTACGCTCGAAGCCATGGGAGGTAGGATGTCCTTCTCCCTTCTTTTTCTTCAACGAATGACTCATTGCACTTAAGGTTTTCATCATCTAAGTGCTGGTCTTGCACAAATACCGCAATGGTTACGCTGATAAGGGGCTCAATGGCACAGATCTTAAGAAAGTTCTGCTGACATTTCACCATTTGTAAAGTAAAATGAGCCAGGTGTGTGGTGATAAAATATCTGCTCTTTTAATGTTTGCAATGTAGGTACACGTGTGCTTTCTTTGTGTGTGTGTGTGTGTGTGTGTGTGTGTGTGTGTGTGTGTGTGTGTGTGTGTGTGTGTGTGTTTTGGCTTGGCACTGTCAAGTGTCATCGGTTCATTCATAGCACAGCAGAACTTTCACCAAAGCTCATACTGTCACGGTTTCTAGTTTTTAATGTTTGGGTTTATTCGCTGTTCGGTTCTCCCTTGTGTATTGTCTGGTCCCTCTCTCTGTGTTTTTCCTCCATGTCGTTAGTTTCCCTGGTGTGTCTAATTGTCTGATTGTGTTCACCTGTGGCCCTTGTGTTTCTCCTCCCCTGCCTGGCTGTTTCTCGTCTTGTGATTACCCCTCCCTGTATTTAGTCTCTTCCTGTGTTCAGTGTTGGTTCGTCTTTTGTTGGTGAATTAAGTTCTCCGGTGAGTGTTCTGTCGAAATTAGTATTATATCCTTGAAATAAAGGTGTTTCCAGTTTAAATCTGCATTTGGGTCCTGCCTGCTTCACACATCGTAACACATACTGTACTCTTACACACACACACACACACACACTTTCCATTCAGTTTGAAGAGGATGATGGGATAAAGATAAAAACCTTGTTCTAGTAGTGTGTTTGCCTTCTTTGCCTCTTGTTTACACTCCCTCTCCTTTACTGTTTCTCTTGCAACCTTTGCCATCTGTTTACCCTTTGTTATAACCACCACATGCTTCCCTTAATATTAATTGTTCAATGTATTAATCTTTCTTCCTTCTTGCCTCCATATGCTGCATCTCCCTCCATAATGCCCCCCTCCAACCTCTACACCCCTGCAGTCCCCTTGTATATCATGCAGTGTGGTTCTGATACCAGTGGAAGATCCGGTTCTCAAGGAAGGAGCAGTGCACAATGGCTGCCATGACGACTACAAGATCAACACCAAGGTTAGCCTTGGATAGATTTTATATGTATGCTTTTTTTTTTATGTCCAATCTGTTAGATTTCATCATATGTAGTACATTACCAGCCTGGTTACATTTTTTCATGCCCAGCAGCAAAAAAGATTAATAGAAAATCTTTAAAAAGAAATAGGACTTAATGAGTACCGGATAAAGTGTGCCAAAGACACATTTTAATTGGTGTCACTACAACACACTCTTTAGCTTTATAATTTATATTTAGACTACTTTGTTTAATTGCTGCTCTTTTTCCAAATAAAAGATCCATTATCACAGCTCCTGCTATTTTGTAAAGTCAGATGTTGCCTCCCCCCCTCTTCTCATTTTAGGACATTACAAATCTGAAGTGCTCCCCAGCGGTTTCTGCAGGACGCAGCCCCAAAGTTCTGAACGGCCTGCTCAGTCCTCAGCTGGAGGCCTTGACCAACAGCCAGACGTCGCTGTGTGAGATGCTGCAGGAGAAGGAGAAGAAGACGTGGAGTGGAGGAACCATGGGCATGGACCACTCAGCGCTCATCCCCCTACGCTCAAAGAACTTCAGGGAGAGGAGCGATGCTCACTTTGTGGATGTTATTAAAGAGGACAGGTAAGAATGATCCAATGATGAATACATTAAAAACATTAAACATGATGTAGAGTTGATCAGAATGTCAATCTCAGCTATTGATGTTCATTTTCGCTTTGGGCAATTTTAATTTCGACTTACCTTTTTTCTTTGACAGCCTTATGAAGGACTATTTCTATAGACCCCCAATAAACAAGCTCAGCCTCACCTTCCTTGAGAGCAGCCTGGAGTCTGCCTACCGGATAAGCTACCAGGAAGAGGTGTGTGAGCTGTTTTTGTGCATGACATAACAGTACCTGTATGCATGCATGTTTAATGAGTCAGCATATTTTACTTGCTGTCTCTACCTGGGTGCGTTACCTGTGTTCCTCTGGAGTTTATCTGTTGTCTGGGAAGCCTATTAGCACTGTGTTACGGCCAGACTGCTCAAGACTGCGACAAATAGAAATCACTGCAGGACCTTAAAAGTCGTTTTGTATTAGTTTGTGATGTCCTCTGCTGGTGTAACCTCAGAAGTGCATCCCTGCTGTCATGGCTGCAACTGTTGCTACAGTGTCTCTAGAATCTGGGTCATTGACATGGAAATAGATTTCAGTAGAGGCTTACTTAAGTCATCAAATTATTTTTGATTGTTGGATGATGAAATTCCAAGGCATCATGAATTATTGATCATGCATTTATGATGCAGATCCTTGGTTAGGCTACTTTTCAGTAATGCATTACTCTAATTTTGCCAATTAATCCCTATTCTCTTAACTAATTACGTGTTTCTTGCTATTTTCGTATATGTTTTAGATTTTTTAATTCTGTTTTTTGTCTGTTTTTTCCTCCCTCTATTTCTACCCTCAGGTGGAAACCCAGGCACCGGTGCAGACTTTTGCCAGTCCAACATTCAGCTCTTTTCTGGACATGCTGCTCTGCTGTTTAGTGTTTCTGGCTCTCTCACTGGCCTGTTTCCTCCGACCGCTTGTCACCCAGCAGAGCGTGTCCACACCAGCACTCATTCTGACAGCTGGAGCCAACCTGCTGGAGACTGTGGCCCTTCTGTTTGCTATACGGTGAGATACTCAATATAGACTGTGGGTTTTAAACTGTGGGCCCATTGCTAAATACATTCTGCTGGTCAATGTCACAATCCCCCACCACATATTTAAAATTAATAGTTAAATATAAACCGGCAAATATATTTTCCTGTTTTAATGTGTTAGTATTTTCTTCCCTTAATATAAAGGCATAATCCCAAAATAGCAATTGGCTCTTTACTCCACATTGGAGAGTTTGCTCTAAAACCATGAAGAACTGCACCTTAATGGTGGGGTAGGTAAGTTTGAGAAACTGGCTCGAGATGCTCTTTTTGTTATTATTCCATGGAATGCTCTTAACATCCCGATAGCAATACTTATCTTAAGTGCTTTGACAAAAAATCCATAAAAAGAAATTCATCTGTGGAAGCCATAGTACTGTAAAGAGCACGACCCCTCATTTTAGCCGGCCCGGCTAAAATAACTGGATGGCCTGCCTGCCTGTCAGCCTTCCATCTGTGCACAAACTTATCTCGTGCCCTCATTGGTCATGTGCGCGTTCGTGTGTGTTGGAGGAGGGGCTCTGTAAGTAAGTGGCAGATTTTTTCCGGTTGTGTATTTTCCAATTCTAGCGCACTCGAGCTGGTTTCTCCAAAATTACCTACCCCACCTTTGATGCAGCAAATGTGACAGGAAATTGTCCATTACTCACAGGAGGCTGCAAACTGTTATTCCTTAGACCCCTGATACAAAGGATAGATGTACTGAATATATCCAGATTGTAATTAATTTGCCAAAAAAATAGTCAAAATGCAGGATAAACAAGGATTGTGTTTTGCAAAGAAATGTCATATAGAAATTGTGCTGACATCATAAATTATTTTTGCCTAGTTAATTGTGTAGTGAAAATCTGATGTGACTAATGTGACAGCACAGTTTTGACTATTTTGTTTTTGTATGTTACTGTTAATGCTCACAAGTAGCTCATCTGAAATTTGGTATTTTAAATATGTTTTAGAACGAAGAGTAATTTATAAAGTGGTAAAAATTGTTTGCTTTCTTTGGAGTTTTTTTGCAAGTTTTACTGGAGAAAGTGGAGGGATGGGCCAGATGACACAGATTTTTTTTTTAGGATTAGTTTCCATGTAAATCAGGTGGCCATATTTTTGTCGGGCATCTGTTTTCTGCTTTATTATGGTAAAATTAGTTATTGTTTTTCTTCTTCAGTATGGCTTTCTACCTGGACAGTGTGCTTCACTGCACTCGGATGCTGATGAGAGTGGTTTCAGGATGGATAGCGCGTCACTTTATAGGAGCCGTCCTGGTGTCCCTGCCCACTGTGGCTGTCTTTTCCCATGTTACCTGTGACATGCATCTCTCAATTCAGGTGGATTTTCAAATTTTATATTTTCTCTTTGTTTACCTTTTCAAAACTACA
This sequence comes from Notothenia coriiceps, assembly GCF_000735185.1. NCBI lineage: Eukaryota > Metazoa > Chordata > Actinopteri > Perciformes > Nototheniidae > Notothenia > Notothenia coriiceps. The sequence continues at coordinate 155,872 of NW_011364304.1, read as the reverse complement.
TTAATTTGATTGCTGTCATCATATCAGATGTATTCTCCTCCTCTCAAATCTTATAGTTGAGTTTTGCTTCTGACTAATAAAGAAGCTCCCTGTAGGCTGCCATAAAAATGTCCATCTGACTTAATTATTATTAGCAAATGTCTTTTAATGGTACAATATGGCTATATAGGCTACAGTCAGCAAATTGTATTTTCTAATCTTATGGGACCTTTTGACTAATGACTCTGCTCTTCATATTTTCCCCAGTTCACCATGTTCATCTGCTGTGCTGTCATCATAGCCATCATTCAGTACTGTAACTTCTGCCAACTCAGCTATTGGATGCGCTCAGTTCTAGCAACTTTGGTGGGACTAGCAATGCTTGCCTTGATCTTCAGCTCCCCCTGCAGGTATGACATAATGAATAGAGAAAATGAAATGAAATAACATGTTTGAAAAATGTGATCTATGTGAATGATGTGGACAATATCAGTGACATAATGACACTGGGTTACCCATTGTATTTCAAGAAAAGATAGGTTGCTGGATTTCTACATGGACTTTATTTTAAAGCAGGGGTTCCCAAACATTTTCTGTCAGGGCCCCCCCTTTGGAGAAAAAAATAAGTCGGGGGCCCCCCCAACACATAGTCAGGCTCAGTGGCGGCGCCAGATATTTATTTTTGGGTGGTGTGGGGTAGCTTGACGTTTCATAGATGTTGCTCAAACATTTAGGGTTTCCCATTAATGTACCAGGCGCTACAATGGACATTTTTACTGCAACAACCCCCACGCAAATACACATTATGACAGTTACAATGAAGGCTCGAGGCATATAGGTGTAAGCAGGGGTAAAGTGCTATTTTTATAGGTGGTGTGTGGACCTCACATAGGGGGGTCAGGGGGCAAGCTCCCCTGGGAAGATTTATTTTTAAATATTGAAGTTAAAAGCATCAATCTAGTGCACCTTGAGAGCAAAATGAAGAGATCTATGGATGCATCTCTCAACACAGAACTGTAAAGAGATTTACTATTTCTTTATGTATATTTTACAAATCACTCCCCTTTTAAAATTTGTTCATTTTTTAATGTCATATAGTATTTCATACCTGTTTTTCATGTATTCTCTTATTTTTTTATAACTATAATGATCATATAAACTTGTGCCTCGGAAATAATTGTTTACATTAATGGTGACCAAAACGTTTGAGACCCACTGAGATAACAAAGTAACTATCTAAACACTCAGAGTCCTTTTAGTTCACTGAGCCTCTCAGTCTGACAGGAGAGGACTCTCCTCCACTTTGTTTTTGAAAAAACTCTTTATATCCGTTAGCAGAGCTCGCTAGCACCAGAAGCTAACAACTACGATCTCCGGTACCGGTGCGCTCTCTCTCGCTCGTGCACGCACACAAAATGGCTCATTCCACACACACACAGAGCAGAGCTTTAATGAAACACAGAGACGCAGACGTAATAGTACTGTATCATATTATTTTCGAATCAATAATTTTACAAATTATGATTTTTTTTTTTTTTTTTGTAATCTATTTCTTTTTTAATAACCATTTTTCCTCCTGGTCTCTCGCGCCCCCCCCTGTCTGCGCCTCCCACACTTTGGGAACCACTGGTCTAAAGCACTCTTGTACAATCCTCACTGTACAGTTTACATTCATTATTTTACCTTCTATGTTTCTTGTAGTTCTTTTTTAACTGCACTGTTAGTGTAAAGTTGTATTATTATAATTGTTACTATTATTATTATGCTGCAGTGTTTATTGTATATTTTGTAACTGGCACAAGTCTTATCTTGTCTTATGTAAAAAGATAAACAGAAACAGGGTCAGCCAAGGTCGGCCGCCCGCTCATGAGAGAGCTTTCCACTTCTCCATTCCCTGAAAACAGCAACTCACACAGAGAGCAATGGAACAGCCAGTGATACTTCTATTTAAAGAAACAGAATCGTTTGACCCTATTACTGGTGTGAAAGAAATAGAAAAAAAGTCTGTGAAGCACTGAGTTTCAAAGTTTGGCCAATAAACATTTACTGAACATGTTGTATGAAATTGCGAACCAATCCTTTGTTAAACAAAGAGCTGAAAATGTCACAACATTAATGGTCATTTTTTACCACTGATTTATATCAGCACACTGTTGCAGCTTTGCTTTCAGGGGATCGAGCAGTTTAGCATTGTGCTCCAGCCAGATTAAAGAGGACGTGTCTGCATAATGTCTGTAGAAATCAGTTTTCTTCACAGCTGCCTTTTCATTGTCTGCCCGCTGACACACATTTCTCATTCTATTGGGAAGCTAATAATTGGTTGAAAAGTGTAAAAGCAGAAGAGAATGACAACTACAATAGAGCAGAGCAATGGAGGCTGAGAGAGCCATCAGAGTCCTCTACCTGAGTAGCAGATACAGCCTGGTTCCAGTCCTCTGCTCTCACATTGTGTCTACCACTGCTCAGCTGCTCTATCTGTGCAGCCGGGATGGATCGGCTCTCAGAAGACCAGCGTAACAACAATGGTGCGAGGAGATTGGCATTAACCAAATAACACTGCAGGGAGAAGTCACAAGCTTTTCATGAAAGCAAGTCATTTTAATAACTGTCAGATGTTTGGTGGCAATCAGAAGCCAACAAATGTGTCTTTTGTCTGTTTAGTCAGCGTCTTTGTTTCCTGACAGTGTCTTTATCTGCCTGATACAACATGTCTGGAGGTATGCCTCTGTGTTCAGGAAGGCACGGCGGACACATTTCCTCCCAGTGTGACTTGCTGCTCTACAGTATATCGCAAGCTGCACAATCATAATAGTTTCCCTTTGTATGGCAGCGTTTCTTATTTAACTCTTTGCACAATCCATTTTATTCCTTGCAATTTCACGTGTTGTGGATTTTTCCAACCACAAATTAATTAATCAGGTATATGTGGTCAGCTTACTCCCCCCCTCCAGACTAAATGAGTCATATTTAGCACAAAGAGAAACTGTGAGGTGTGTGCCAGGCCTTTAGTGTTCAGCAGCAATAGTCCCGTTTCATCTCAGGGCTTTTAACAAGATAAACCTCCACTGACAGTGACCCCAGATGAAAGGAGAAAAAACAAAGCCGGGAAGAGTTCAGGGAAAGTGCTCCAATGCCGCACTTACCCACCCGCTCACCCTGCCTAAATCTCAACCCAGGCCTGATGCTGCTGATGGGGGGGGAGAGTGTAGGGCGGCGGAGTGTGGCAGTAGACTAGAAAAAGTTATTTCGCCTCGATTACAACTTTATGGTTGATCCCATAAGGAGGCCTCGATGCCGGGATTGACGGCTCTAATCTCGCTGACTCTCTCGAACTTGGCCTCTTCTTTTGTTCTTTAAGCCCTGGATTCTCGTGTTTCTACAACTCTATTTGGAGGCAGCGCTGGTTTATGCTGTGGGGGGTGGGGGCTCTAAGGAGACACACTGGTGCGTCAGACATGCTCACACATGTACATGATTCAGAGTTTCATCAGAAGTTTTCACCTAACAATACAGTGATCACTTTTGGTATATTGCTGAAAATAATCTCTGTGGCAAACACACTTTTATGATACTTACATGTTTAGTTCAGCAGGATAATCTCCACATATTAAAACCACTTTATTCTTTCTTAAGGAAAGCTAATGTTTGTCTATAAAGGAACTACAGCAGGGTCACATGACTACATGTCCCTACGGCTAAGCTAACTGCTGACTGGTGTTGACATGACAACGTTTAGTCGTCTCATTTAGTCTCATATTTCTTATGACACATAGAAGCTACCATATGTTAACCCACCGAAACGTAACAACTTATGTTTTGTCCAGATGTTCATCTTGCTTATAACTTCAACTTGTTACACTTTTATATCTTGTCTTAATGCCTTTGTGTCTTACATAAATCAATTAGAATATCCATTTATTTTAATACTTTAACGTTTTAAAGACAGTTTGCTTCATTTATTCATGTAATTTAGCTTAAAGCACGTACATATATCATGTCATGGATTGTCCAAGAGACACCATTTAATTGAGCACTGTTGTCAGGAGGAATATGCATTTCAGTGAAACCCTGAACAGTATACTAGATATACTGTACAACATGACAGCAGCTTGTTGTGGCAATGCAGCACTCACAACAGGAAATAATGAAACAGAGAGGAATCAATGAAACACAAACACAGAAATAGTTTAGATTAATCATTATTATTTAGTTGCGCACCACCAAACAACAATGGGGAAACATTACCTGCGCTCAAGCAATCATACAGCAATGCTCCCACGAATACAAGAAACACAGGGGCAGTNTTTGTCCATACTTTATGATAATTGTATTCACTAACATTTTTATAGGTATCTCTTTCTTCATTTAGACAAATGTCAAGACAAGTAACCAAAAAATACACAACTCTCTACATAGGTATCTAGAGAAAAAAAAACGAGAGGTTTCACCGTGGTCTAACTACGAAAATTGAAGTTATAAATTTTTTATTTAGAAGGTCCCCTTCGAACGGGGGGTCTGGGGGATACACTCCAGGGTGTGTGGTGGATATTTTTATCGTGAAATGGGGACGAATGTGGATATACGGAGCTCGGGAAGTAACATTGACAGTATTACACATAAACGCACCCCCAACAACGCATTTTTACTTTCCGAGCCCGTATATCCACATTCGTCCATTTCCGATAAAAATATCCACCACACACTGGAAGGTGTATCCCCCAGACCCCCGTTCGAGGGGGACCTTCCTAAATAAATTTCATACCTGTTTTTCATTTATTCTCTTATTTTTTTATAACTATAATGATCATATAAACGTGTGCCTCGGAAATAATTGTTTACATTAATGGTGACCAAAACGTTTGAGATCCACTGAGATAACTTAGACTAAAGTCAACTATCTAAGCACTCAGAGTCCTTTTAGTTCACTGAGCCTCTCAGTCTGACAGGAGAGGACTCTCCTCCACTTTGTTGTTGAAAAAACTCTTTATATCCGTTAGCGTAGCTTGCTAGCACCAGAAGCTAATAACTACGATCTCCGGTACTGGTGCGCTCTCTCTCTCTCGCTCGTGCACGCACACAAAATGGCTCATTCCACACACACACACAGAGCAGAGCTTTAATGAAACACAGAGACCCAGACGTAATAGTACTGTATCATATTATTTCCGAATCAATAATTTTACAAATTATGATATTTTTATTTTTTTATTTTTTATAATAGCCATTTTTCCTCTTGGTCTCTCGCGCACCCCCTGTCATGCCTCTGTGCCCCCCAGGGGGGGGGGCACGCCCCACACTTTGGGAACCACTGTTTTAAAGCATTAGTTAGAGCTTTTTGTTTGTTTTATCTCTTCAAGCATTGCTAAGAGTCTGTTTTTGTGGTAAGTACACTTATTATTGTTAGCATTGTTGATGTCATAGTCAGTTTTATTGTTTTCTGTAGACACTTGCTGAAAATCAGGCTTGTGTGTGCATGATTAAGTGTTAAAAAGGTAGAAGGGTGCAAGAAACGTATGCCAAAAGCCTTTGTAGTTGTGGACTTGAAATAGATGCTGCAAATAAGACAAAGATTTGTTTTAACCTCATGATTTTAATTTCCCTGCATTTCCCTCTGTGCTTCTCTCTCTCACTCTCTATTTCACTCTGTCTCTCCACCAGGTTGGATGTTAAAAGCAATACCAGCTTCAGTAACAGCTCCATCTTCATGTCTGAAAGTCCTCCAGACCCAACCCCAAAGGACCTGCTGGGCCCTGAGGCCTGCGTTGCCTTTTTCCTGGTCCTTCTCCTTATCTTGTTCCTTAACCGTGAATTTGAAGTTAGTCACCGCCTGCATTACCATGGCAACGTTGAGGCTGATCAACACCGCATCAAGATCCAGAACATGAGAGACCAGGCCGACTGGCTGCTACGCAACATCATCCCCATCCATGTGGCCGAACAGCTAAAGGTCACCCAGAGCTACTCCAAGAACCACGACAATGTGGGTGTCATATTTGCCAGTATTGTTAACTTCAGTGAGTTTTACGAGGAAAGCTACGAGGGAGGCAAGGAGTGCTATCGTGTCCTCAACGAGCTAATTGGAGACTTTGACGAGCTGCTACGAAAGCCTACGTTCTCGAATATGGAAAAGATCAAGACTATCGGTGCCACGTACATGGCAGCAGCAGGACTCAATGCGCAGCAGTGTGCTGACGCGGCACATCCTCACGCACATCTTCGCGCTCTTTTCGAATTCGCCCTGGAAATGATGCGTGTGGTGGACGACTTCAACAAGAACATGCTGGGTTTTGGCTTCAAGCTTCGCATTGGATTCAATCACGGGCCTCTGACAGCGGGAGTGATTGGCACTACTAAGCTTCTCTACGATATCTGGGGCGACACGGTTAACATCGCCAGTCGCATGGATACAACAGGGGTGGAGTGCCGTGTGCAGGTGAGTGAGGAGAGCTATTGTGTGCTTAGTGCTATGGATTATGAGTTTGATTATCGGGGCACAGTTAACGTCAAAGGCAAAGGTCAGATGAAGACCTTCCTTTACCCGAAGAGCAGTGATAGTGGCCCTGTGCCTCAGTACCAGCTCTCAGTGTCACCAGAGATTCGGGCACAGGTGGATGGTAGCATTGGACGCTCACCCACTGAGGAAATCGCCAGCATGGTTCCAGCAACCAGCCTAACTGCAAGCAGCACACATACTACGGTACACAGTGCTGGTTCCTCAACCATCAAAGGGCTAAGCCTCGGGAAAGAGGCCGTCAGGCGTTCCTCTACCGAAACCTCCAATGCTAGAAGACCTTCATCTCACCTAGACGGACCAACTTCTTCAGCAAATAACCAACAGCTTCTCATCTCATCATCGGCCCAGCAAAATACGCCCATAACGTCCCAAAAATACATCAAGAAGGACAAATGCGACGAAGCGCCTGACAGTCATGTTGGAGAATTAACACGACTCTAAGAATGTCATATTATTGCGCTTTTATCGTAAACTGTCTACCCTTTAAGCTCTTGTTCCTGCCATTTGGCATTTGTAGAATTACAATATATCTGGTCCTAGAATCAGAGAAAGACCTGCAGGCCTCTTCTCTGCAGAAGGCAGAGAGCAGGTTGTTTTTAGTGTAAATCTGATTGGCTGATATTATCAGTGGAAGGTGCTGCCTGGACCTCAAAGCGACTGTCAGGCAGGAACACACAGAGGAAGTATGATGGGATGTCTCTCTCAGACCTTCTCTTGCCTGCTATAGATCTCATTTGTCTCCCATTACTTGATTATCTGTATACCTTTAATCTTCATTTATTTTTGTGTCTTTTAAGTGCCTAGAATTATGTGTAGACTAAGCCTTTTTGAGTATAGAAGGATATCATAAAAAGGGAAAACTGTAAATAAGCAAACTTTTTGGGAAAACCAGCTTACATTTTGTTACAACTTTGTAAACTATGCTTTGCTATTATGCCTTTTATTAAAGAAGAGCTTACTATACATATGGAAAGTGTTACAACATGAAGATAATCACAATGTGTGTTAATTAAAGGGAATATATGTTATAGTAAAATCTGAACTACAATGCAACAGAGTCTATTTCCTTGTTCTTCAAGAGTACCAGAAAACTCTTCATGAGAAGCACAGCAGAAATGAATCAATACAGGCTAACTGCAAACAAGGCTGAGCTGTGCGTCGTATTTGCATGCAAACCGTGAGTGTGTTTGTGTGTTCGTTTTTATGGCTCTGTGTAGGAAGAATATCATGCTCAGTTTAATAAAGCGAGTTGCCTATGAGTTAATCAAAGACTTGTAGGATGAGGACAAACATTTCAGGAACGCAGTCGGGGGCAAAACAAAATCTTATGTCAGCTTTTTCTCTGGCCCCTGTTAAGATCGTTGTCTTACCTCAGTACTGTGTCCTGTCCCAGCCACATTTAATCAGCATGCTTGCAACGATAGCAGCATTGTAGACAAGGTTAGATCTGTAGTTCTGTGCCCTCCCCCATGATTTGGGCTCCTATGGGTACCCAAGCTGTGTTAGATGTTGATGAGTATTTAGATGGATCCTACAAGGCACTGTTGTACCTGTAGATTACTTTGACCGTAGATCAATTACAGAAAACAACTGCCTAGGTTTTGCTATGGATTACACTGTGTGTTTAGGTGATATGGCTTTTTAGACATTGATAATCAAAGTGGAATGTCACTAATCTAAACTAAATGTGCACTATTGTATTTATTGTTACACAAAACTTGAACTTTCTATGTGAAGCTCCGGTCTTTAATTGTATTATTTGAAATATACTATTTGATGGAAACAGTTGGATGCATTAGCTGCTTCATACTTTCAATGGCATGAAACTTAATGTAAAAACGGCACTAACTGTAAAAGCAGTGCAACAAATGTATTTCGTTTTGTGTTTTTATTCCTTATAGACTTCTATTATGTCAGATGATGAAGGAAATCAAACTGATTAAACTGTACATCTCGGTTGCTGTTACATGTTCTCTCTTTTATTGTTTTCTTAGCAAAAAGGATTGTGTGCTCAGAGGCAAACGCGTTTTACCATGACGTCCACTTCAGTGTCTTTTGACTTTTGATATTTCAATATCTTTAACAGCACTTAAACCAATCAGTATTTTAAAGTAATAATGCATACAACACAAGGGACACATTTGCCTTTTATCATCAAAGTTATTTTAACAAATGCCTAATAAGTTAATAATTGGTTGTTTTGTTCGTGCCTTTTAACTTTCTACTTTTTTTCACTGTCTGCTCTGTGTTGCTTTCATTTCTTAAGACACTAAATATTTATCTTAAGCTTTGCAGGATAATGTTAACTTTTGTGCTATAAACACCTTTAATTTAAAATATGTTTTGTAAGTTACACTTATGGGCACACAACCCTTTTACCAGCCTAAAATAAAGGTAGTTTTCGAATAATATTTGTTATTATTTATGTGTTTAATCTAGATCAAGATACTTCAGTGTCAAGTAAAGCGTATTAGCAACATTTGTTTTTTTCCTTCCTTGGTTATTTTAACATTTTTTTCTATTAGTATTGAATTTGGGATAAACAAGAATAATTACATAGCGGTGTTTTCTATTTTCTGCCCTTTTTCTTTTTCTACCAACATGATCCTAAATGTTGCTTTGGGTTGATTTATCGAGATGTAAGTGACATTCTGACCCAGCAGAATGGCACACTGTGAAAATGTTGATGCCAAAGAGTGTTATTGCCATCACTTAGAGGTTTTTTGTATCTTATTTTCCGCTTAATTTGCAGGTTATCTTGTGCTTGTTCAATAACATTTATATATTCACTGTTAAGAGACATTTGCAAAGGAGCTCACTTTTTATGTATAGTATGGCTTTATATTGTATAGTTTCTGAGCATTTTCTATTATTTATATAGACGCATGTACTAGAGTATTAAATAGTCTAAAGAACTGGGTAATTTGACTATGTTGGAATAACACTTGTGTGTTCAGTTTGCCTGCATGTCCGTACAAAACTGTGTTTGTAAAACTGTGTGGTTGTGTATTTTTGTAAGCAATGCTCCATTTGTATCATCTCAAAAAGTATGACATGCAAGACAATAAGGCTTCAGTCATACAGACATCCTTTATTTCTTTTTCTAAAAATAAAAAGTGGGCTAATAAAATGGGTGAGACACTGCTAGATGTCTGCACTTAGGCAGTATTACAGTAGCCTGCTACAGCCAAGTTTTAAGGCATTGTTGCTTTATTTAGAAATTTGTGTGTACATAGCACGTTAATGGGTAAATGCAAGTGAAGGTCACAATTGAATAAAATAAAATGATGGTACATTTTGTCTGGTTGAATTTACAGTGTACCCTGTCGCTACTTCTGATTCTGTATTTTGTACTTTACTTTAGTATTTGATGCTGTGTTATACTGTATGTATTTTACACTATACTCTGCATTGCCTTGTTGCTTTTGTTGATTGAGATTTCACAAACAAAACATTAGGCGCTGTTATACAATATTTAACATTGCCATTGATTCAATTACCCAACATAAAATAAAGTAGTTTAAAATTCAGTCTAACTCAAACTAGTGTCAATATTAATTTCTGCTTACAAGTAACTGAATGAGTAATGGCAATCTTATGCAAAATAGAAGGGTAAGTTATGTTGCATTATAAATACTATTACTTTAAATGATGTAGGTAGGCTTACATTTAGCTTATATTAGTTAGGTACTATTTAGCTTTTACATTCAACACATTGACTTCAAGTGGAAGTGTTTTATATATGTGAATATGGTAGATCTGAATAGAAAGTGGTTGTAATATAATGCTTTAATGTTATACTTTAATAAGACATTTCAGAAGACTTAATCAAATGGTTTACATAAGGAGACGAACGGTTTAACAAAGTGTGCATTAAAAAATATACTAAAGTTAAGTACAAAAGTATCATTAGGAAAATGTTAAGTAGGTAAAGGTGCTCATTATGCATAACAGCCACTTCACAGAATCTTACATTATTGGATGTTTTAGCAATGACGTATTTTCTTGTACGCAACATTTTAATGGTGTGTATTATTGTACATTTGTACAACAAGGAGACAATATCAACACATTTGTTTATTTCAAGGTATAATGCGTGGCCGTGATTCACATTTTACAAGCTTTGCATGAAAGAACATTGTAAAATATAGATAGCTGTCGGATAAACTTGAAGTAAAAGTATACCATTCTCCTCACCATGTTGTTACTTTCCTCCACCACTGATAATACGAGCTGTATTTTATATATTGGAGTATTGACTGTTGTGTGTTTGCAGAGGGGTGAGAAGTACTCAGATCTTGTACTTGAGTAAAACGAGAGTGTAGGAATACTCTCTTACAAGTCAAATGTCTGCATTCAAAGGTAACCCAAGTTAAAGTACAAAAGCATTAGCATCAAATTAGAAGTAAAAGTACTTATTATGCAAATTGGTCCATTTCAGAATCATATATATTATATGTTTGATTATAATTATTGATGCATTATTAAAGTGTTTATCAAAGCTGGAACACATGCAGCTAGTTTTAAATACTTTGTATACCGCAGCTCTTTTCTATACTTGTGGATTTACTCCATTTGTTGCTTAGGTCCTATTTAAGTGTTGATTATATTTCACATTATTTATCCAAATCTACAAAGTAACTAAAGATACAAAATAAATGTAGTGGATTAAAAGTACACCATTTACCTGTGAATTGTAGTGGAGTAGAAGTACAAAGTAGCATAAAATGGAAACACTCAAGTAAAGTACAATTATCTCAAAATTGAAGAGTATTTGAGTAAATGTACTTAGTAACATCCCACCTCTGTGTGTTTGTAAAGTTAAAGCAAAGTAACAACATAGTACGAGTGTATTTGTTGGTTTATTGCACCCCTAGGGGCAGTTTAGCGTACGTCCACATGACGTACGGTGGGACACAGGTTTACGTCAGGGCGTCATAGCGCGACACCTCTCCCTCCTCCCCCCACAGTCTAGCTGGGAAGAAAAAAAGTTTTTTTTTTGTATCGGAGGAATCAACAGCCGCCATCTTGACGCGGCTCAGAATCGGGATTTCGGGGGGAGCATTAATTTTAAAAACCGATCGGAGCTACTCAGACGGGGCTCAAACGGGTTTTTTCGTGCAGAAGATCGAAGTGTTAGTCCTTCCGATGAGAAATAATGCAAACATGTGAGGATTACACGGGTTTTTACCGTCTCGAAAGCCCACTGTATATTTGATTTCCCTTTTGGAGAGCGCCGTTTCTCGCCGTATCTCCGTCCCGAGACGCTGAATTTACCGGGAGACAGCGACCACAAAAATAATCCACTTCATAGAAAATATTTTTTGAATTTTGCTCTTTTTATTTAAGCCCAAAATTGATTTTATGGCTGCTCGTTTCGACTGCGAAAAAGATGATTCTGTACAGACGTGAAACCGGCGATCTGCGGAGAAAGGGATTTGCTTACGCCTTGTGTAATATTTTATGATTGATTTTTATTTATTTTTCTCGAACGGAAATAATTTTTGGACGTTATTATTGAGGATAATTATGTGGGTGTTGGGTGTTGGATTATCATGGGGTGATCTTCGGCGGCGAAGCGTGGCGCTGTTGCCTTTCTTTTGAAACCCTTCTCTCCAGGCAGCATTTAGCCAGTCTGCCAGTCAAGAAAAAAAAAACAGTTACATTGCTCCTTTACGCGAAACGATAGGAAAAGTTACATTTTTTACAAGCCAGAAGTGGACAACGTGGACTCGTCCTGTTGTTATTTTTCTGCAACATAAACCATTCACAAAATATCCCGACCAGGATGGCTGACAATCTGCTGGATGTCGGACCCCCCACTGCAAAGAGACCCAAGCTTAATTCACCTCTCCCAGTATCAGATGGCCCAGGTAAGACATGCTTTTAGACATTTAACTGACTGACAAGGAGGGTGTGCTACGGCAACAAGATATACATGTATTAAACCTGCACCCTTTTATCGCGTTGATGCTTTCTGGTCAGGATGCATCCTCCTTAGGAAAAGTGCCATAGTAAAGTCAACCAATTCGCCTCTTCAGTTGTGCTGTGCTAATGTCACATGGCAACTACAGTACTAAAGTCCCAACAGGATGGTTTGAATACATTAACAGCAGATTCAGAAAATGCTATTAATTTTAAAAGTGCAAACTCACTACCTCTTCATCACTGAATTCCTCAACAGTAGTAGTGTCCCAACTTTTCACTCTTGTAGGGTTGGATAACACATAATCGTGCTCACCCATCATATCATCTGAGATATAGTTTAATAAAGTGTTGACAGTTCATTTGTAGGTTGTTTTTCTCTTTACCTTTTGACACATTCTTGGTCTGATGCTGTCTTTATTAGTCTCATTGCGCCTTTACATTTGATTAGCCATTCATGATTAAATCAAAAAGTCATGTGATCCTTTTTAGAAAACAATATTTAGCTTTTTGCTCACCATCACAAAGGAAAAGCTGCATCTGTATCCCTGGAGTTGGATTTGACTCGTGCTCATTGCCTCTTCAGCAATGCAGAGACTGAGCAGGCACTTGAACCTGGGTTGTCTGACCGAAAGATAATCTCTCTCCACTAGGTCAGTCTGCCAGTGAATGCTCAACCCTTCTTTCATTCAACAAAATGCTTGAATGGCCAGGATTAAAATGTATCCAGAAAAATATACTGGACAACCCCACATTGGATGAAACGTATATCTGGGGAGAATGTGTTTAGCACACATATCCCAAAAAGAGTGCTATATGGAAATGCAGAATACATTTGTTAGATTTGATATAATCTTGAACATCACTGGCCCTATACATTATGGGACATTTTCCAGTGGTCATTATTTGTTGTAGTTATCATATCAACTATTACTGTCCAGAAGCGAGCTACCCCCTGGCCATGTAACAGGTGCATTTTTGGAAGAACTGTTCTCTAAACCCTTTTAACCCACATACATTTGCTTACTTTTTATATAGTTGCTGTGTTGACAGATGAGTCGGTTTTCATAGTAATATTACGTTTTCATAATAATTAGTAAAAGAGCGTCACATATGCATTCTCTCCACTGTCCAATTAAAACTTCAACGCAACCTTTTGACATCAATTTGACCTACACAGATTTTACATGGACGTCATATGGATAGTGACTTTGAAGAGAGAAACCGGCTTATACTGTTTTTAAAGTTGGCCATGCAGTCACATGAGATATTTTTATATTTAACACAAGGAAGACGATTTAATGTGCCTCTCAGTAGAAAGTAGAATACAAATGAGTTGGACTAGTTGTCAGACCAATGACAGGATAGTGTCTTTAGAGTAGGGCTGCAACTAACTATAAATCAACCTTTTTTAGATTAATCGTGTATAAATGCGTAAATAAGTTGGTAACTTTTTACCCATTTCGTGGGCAAATCTTTAAATGTATGTTTTGTCCAACCGCTGAATTAAGATGAATAATAAAGAAGTAATTAGTCGTAGTTGATTTATATTTTGATCAGCTTATCCCTAATTGCAACTCTACTTAAGAACTAAAAACGTTTCCAATTTTACATGAAGTGCATTGTTTGCCTTAAATATTTTTTTGTTATTACAAAGTTTGGAAACATTGGGTTGACAATTCTTGTCACTTTCATCATGCTTATAATCTAGTAGTATAATACTTGTATCTTTATCGTCCATCCAGTCTTTGGTTGTTTAGCAACTTTACTCATGAACATAGCTTTGTTGGTATGCTTTAGGCAGACGCTACCGCCAAGCCTTTAAATAAACATGGATCCATACATTTCTGTGAAAACAGTCTTGGGTTGCACCACTGCAGCCACTTCTTAACTCTCTTTGACTGGTGCATTTGCTAAAATTAAATTGCAGTGAAGATCGAAAACATCCGTGTTCCATTTCGGACAATTTGAGAATGTGAAGTTTATTTTTTCTCTTGTCTTCTTCGGAAGTCTGCATTATCCAGTCTCATTGACAGTCCTAAGTTTTCCTCCGAGGTAGCTCATCTTCTCTGAGGGGTGACCGAAGATTTCTCTGGGCAATAAAGCAGTCTGACACCGAGACTGACTCCTCCCCCACTGCTGCTGCCAGAAGCTCTTTCTGTCTCAGTTTACACTAATACACACACGCTCACAAACACATGTATTCAGTAAGAAGTTGCACACGTCTCTTGTAGACCTGCTCTCTTTGAAGTTCTGGACGCAGCTCAGGGTCTTAAGTACACTGGGAAGATTTTAGGGGCCACCCCGCAGATGGAATGATAAGTACTTTTTTTTTCTTTAGTTGAAAAAGCCCTGATTCTTAGAAAAAAATGCAGAAAGATATTTGAGAACCTGTATCTTACAGCCTTGTTCCTATTCTCTTGTACTTGTTCAGTTACATTAGCTTAGTTTCTTTGAATTGGATTTGCAGTCAATGGATGCAATGTATCCGTGCATATTCATTTCAGGTACCAGATAAATGTGGTTCATAATAAAACAAAAATGGATTCCTTCTTACTTTGGATGTTGATGCAGGACAAGAAATAATATAAAAATGAACTTAAAAGGATGTGTTTAGTTGCTTTAAAGATTTAATTCATGATGGCAATTATTACTTGTGTTACAAATATACTATTATAACAGGATACCCTATGGATTTGACTTACTGAGTTACGTTGGTAATTGGTTAAGCCTTTCCATTATTGCTGGTCTGACAGATAGCAAAGACATCCCCCTATGCCACATCCAGCCCACCGCACACTGAGCTGTCACTCACAGCTACAGATTAGCAGTCTGTGTTTGTTGTTTATATTAATGTGTGACAGTTTTTTATGGTTCTCTGGTCTCGTGTCGGTATATGCGTGTGCCCGTGGCCACCGGCAAGTGCCAGGTTTGTTTTCATTCGCATGGCTGAGTGGGCGTGTCAGTGCCAGGGGTGAGAAAGGGGCAGCCACTTTCCAACCCTCCTGTTCACCTAGCGGGGTTTCCCCCTCCTTTGTCTGGCTAGTATGAATGGTCACCATCCCCTGGGTCTGCATTATTCAGCTACACAACCATTACCTGTTGCTTAAAACTGTCAAGCGTTAGTTCTGCTTTTCGCCAGCATGTCGTAGTAGTGGCAGACGTTACTCTGGATCTGCTGACTAAAGTGTCAGCAGAGGTGCCACTGATTGAGATGAGAAGAGTGGTGGGTGGCGCTGAAAGCCATCTAATCAGCCCCCTCCATCAGACCTGTCGCCCTCTTCTACCTTTTTCCTCCTTCTGCTTTTAACCTTCGTATCATATCTTTCAGAAAGAAACTGTAGGCTGTGTCATTCATTCAAATCAAGTCTGTCTGCTAGAAAATTGGCTGTGGTCTTCATAAACACTGCAAATCACTACTGCATCCCAAGCTTTATAAGTGCCACACTAATTTTGCACATCTTGAAGTCATCAGAGCTCTTCATATAAAACACCTTATAACAAGTTTTACAAATCTACAGCCAATCGGATGTCTGGAAAATAGCCTGGCACGCTGCTTTTATCACTTTTTGAATTAGGCATGACATTTCAATTTTTTCATCTAATTCTTACTGCACAATAAAATCTAATACTTTAACTACGGTGAAAAAAAAATACGATATATCTAAATTATTAACTAAATGAGAATTCCCAACGTCGTCAAGCATTACTTATGGCTACTACTTTTCTGCAATATTCCAAGATCCAATGAAAAACATCCCAGTGCTTTTGGTCGAGGGAGCCCTTGCAATGAAACATTAAGGTTCCCCATGTTTAGCTTTCCACCATAAGTCTATTATGTCCCTTTAGCGCTGTAATGATAATGTAACAACCTTGCTCCATCTATACTTTTGAGAGAGGAGGGGCATCTTAGCCGTTCCATCTCAATCTCATATCTCTCCGACTCTGTTGAAGCAGCCATCTGCAAAGTCTGTTATTATCAACCAGACTAGTCAATTGGAAATGTTCATGTGGCTTCTGTAAAGCTCATGGTCAGATACAACCGGCAACATCAATGTACTCTTCAGGTGAGATAAGTGTGACTCAAGTGTTCGGATTCTTTGGTTAGTCATTGGTTCCGCTGTCACTACTGCTGGATATGCTCATCTTATCCTTGTTGTGTAATAAGCAAGTTCAAATTGTACTCGCAGCCTATAGAAAATAGTTACCATGCTGGAGGCACTTTTTACATTTGTGTGGTTTAAATTCTGTTGCTGAATAGGCCTGGGGCAATGAACAGGTGCTTGCTCTCAGTCTCAACTATGCACCATTCATATCTCTTGCTGTACTCTGAGACACTCCATTTAAAGCATGTGGCTGTCATATTCAAGGTTCCCTTGATTAGCACTATATTTCATAAATTAACAGGTTGGATTTCTTTCCAACCTAAGTAATCCAGTGCCCAGACGTTGAGCTAGGCGTGTGTGGGGGTGTGGCTGTTAAGGCCTGTAAGATCTCTATTGGCTGACACACACAGGCACTATCACACCTTGACGTGAAGGACGTTGGCATAAATGTGTGATTTGGGCTGACCCTCATTAATGTTCTATTCATGTTTTATGTTTGTTATATCAGGGTGTCCGCGGGGTCTTAAAAAGTATCAAAAGTTGATAAATCAATTTAGCGAAAAATGAAGGCTATTAAAAAGTATTAAACGGCATTTTCCAAGGTATTACATTTTGTAGCTTGTTTTCAATAAGTATATAAATGGTCCAAAGAGTTTGTATTCTACAGTGTGCCTGAATGTAATCATTGCGTAGGTGTGTAGTGTGATTCTGTGTAGTTTATTTATGGCATCCCGTTGGATTTGACGTCATCTGAACAGGACATCGCACGCTCACTGCTTGATAGTGCGCGAAGGTCCGTTTACGCCGGTTGTTAAACAATATCGTTATGGGAAAATGCAAGTTTGCGTCCAAATGGTTGGAAGATAAGGAGGAAGGACAATCAATACTGTATATAGTCAATGTGAGGTAAAGTGCCAATGTAACCGGTTAAAACTCCAAGTGGCGATGGTCTTAAAATGTATGGAAGGGTCTTAAAAACGGTCTTAAAAGGGATTATATTTGACTTCAGGATTCCTGCATATACCCTGTATATGTTATTGTTCACTTTTTTAACACAGCCACAAGAATGCTGTCAGTTGAAGAGCTAAAACTTTTCCTATATGTACCTTTCTTTCTTACCCGAGGTACTGGGCTCTTGTAGTGTACGCACGTTTGCCCATGTCTGCACAAGAGCATAAGTAATCCTCCAGTGATACAAATGTTGCACACTGCAAAGTTACATTGTGTTCATCTACATAGATTTGATTTTTAAATGTTTTACAGATAAACACCCTAATTTAAGGTGAAGCTTGGTTTCATAAACTATTTGAAGATAAATTGATAATGATCCGATATCTTTGATTTGTTGCCATAAACAACAAAAAAGTTTCGGCCTAAACACGCAATCCTGATTTGTTAGCGTTAAATTGACCAGAAAAGAGAATTTAATTGTTTACGGCAATTATTTGTAAGATAATGAAAGGACTTGAAAAAGTAGTCTTTAGTATGCGTTTTGTTATTCATGTATGATTTGTATCATGTGAGAAAAACCAACTGTACCAAGACACAGAGGTGCTTTGCTAGTTTATGTGAGTAGGGAGTTGCAAGGCATTACTCGATGCCATTGGCTTTTCCCATTTTTGACATTGTCTCCAAAATATAAACATAAGTAGTCATATTTCAAAGGTCGATTCCATGGAATTTGGTTATGAACGTATTGAACAACATAAACATAACGTACATAATATCAAAATAACTAAGACGAAAGCTGAGTGGTGATCAAATGGAAAGGCAGGGAAGTCGCACTATGTCAAGGTACAAATCAACAGCTAATTCTTATTTCCCTTTCTTTCTTTTTTAGATCTTGTGTCTCTGTTTGACCTGGAAAACGACCTTCCAGATGAGCTCATCCCCAATGGAGACTTGGGAATGTCTTCTAATGGTGGTCCAGGTGGAGGGGGTCCTGGTCTCAACTCCATCGTTCCTGATGCCGCAGCCAAACACAAGCAGCTGTCGGAGCTCCTACGACCGGGAAGCTCTTCCATATTGGGAAGTAGTCTCAGCTCTGCCAGCGCCCAACAAGGAAGCATGGTGGGAAGCCAGCTAGGTGCTGTGCTCGGTAAAAGTCCACTGGGGCAGGGCTCTCCCAATCACCAGTCTCCCCAGGCCCAAAAGGGAGGTATAGCTGGACAAGGCAATGGAAGCACGGGCATGAGCTTTAACCAGGCCATGTTGAACAGTGGGCAGGGTCATGGGGTCATGGCAGGACAAGTGATGAATGGGGCTCTGGGACCGGCAGGCCGTGGTAGACCTGGTATGCAATATCAGGGCCAAGGCATGCAGGGGGCACAAGTGGGTGCTGGACCTGGTGTTGGAGGCAGTGTGCTGGCAGAAACACTCACCCAAGGAGGGCCCCAGATGGGTGCACACAGCGTGATGAGTGCTCAGCAAGCTGGAAACATGAATAAGGTAAGGCTCAAAATTCGTATTTGACTAATTACCAGTTACTAGTTGTTTGTTCATCAAAGTACAAGTGAGGCATGGAGTATGGGAGTTCATGATAATCCGTTCAGTCCAACAAATTATTCCACCTGTACAACAGATGACAGCAAATTCACGTCACATTTGCAAATATATCAGATGGTCCCACATTTAGATGTATCTGTTTTGTCCAATTTTTACTTTGATTTTAATTCACAATAATAATACAAAAGAATAACCAAGCAGAAGATACACACATAACATTACGTTGTGCTTATTCTGACTTTTTGTTGTTGCGAACATAGAAATGTAAATGTTAATGTTAGCCGTTTTTGCTCCTCGAAAGAGTCATGTAAAGAAAAGTAAGTAAGCCCCCCCATATAGAGGTCACGCTATTGGCCGAGGTGATAAAGCCAATGTTAGCGGAACATAGTGAGGGCTGAAGGGAGAGAGACGGGTGAGGAAAATATTGGGGTACAACATGCAGGAGAAGAACTCGTATGTAAATAAGACAGCACGTCTGTTATTTTGAAGTATTTTAGTTTCAAGTAGGGATGTCCCGATCACCTTTTTTTGCTCCCGATCCGATTCCGATCATTTGATTTTGACAATTTGCCGATACCGATTTTTCCCGATCCGATCTTTATGCAATGCATTAAGAGAAAAAAAAGAAAAAAGCATTCAAGTTGTCCCTTAAGGTTATTTTTTTTATTTAAATTGGATATTCTATCCAACATGGATATAGCTTCTTTTTTTCACAGCAGCATTGGATCAGTTCAGTTGTGCAGCATTGGATCGAAACAAAATAAAGCTGATCAGTACTCGTTAGCTTACTGCTACAATTAGACACTGCGCCCTGCCCACTCTGTTGCCAGATTTGAGAGAAATAAGCAACCAGGTCTATGAAAACAAGCCCCAAAGAAGCAACACATACATGATGTTGTGCAATTTGAAACCAAAACTAAGGCCTCAGGAGGACTTTAAGACTTGAACATGGTCATTTTTGTTTTGTAACATTGAATATAAAAAAAATAAGTATTTAAAAAAATAATAATAAATCCCGATCCCCGATTTTTTTCTCCCGATTCCGATCTTTTGAAAATCACGTGATCGGCTCCGATCCCCGATCACGTGATCGGCTCCGATCCCCGATCACGTGATCGGATCGGGACATCTCTATA
>NW_011364304.1:129445-135662 GCF_000735185.1 Notothenia coriiceps | reverse complement strand
GCGCCGCGCCACGTAATAATGGACCGCCATGGGCACGGCTCCTCCGTGCCCTGGCACGTGCAGCTGCTGAAGCAGTGAGGAGTGGAGGTCTCTCTCCTCGGCTGGCGGTGAGCGGCCGCAGTCGCCATCCCTCCATCAAAGTCGTCGGGAACGCCCAGACTCGAGGTGGAGGCACAGTTACTGCTGACGACGGGCGCTCGGGGGGCGGCAGGCGTACCCACCTCTGAGGACTCTGCCACTCTGGCGGCCGAGTTCATTGAATTCTACATGCTCATGCAGTGCGGCTTTGCGGACACCTCTCCCTCAATGGCTCGATGGCCCAAGCAGAGGTTGCTCAGCCCGTCTATGGCGTCCTTCGCGGCTCAAGAGAGCCTACAGTCGCGCTACATGAATGAGCCCCCAGTCTGCCTAGCTCGGTGAGGCCAGCATGCAGCGCTCGTAGCCTCACATCATGCCACAGCATGCAAAGCCACCGCACTGCATCACACAGGCTGAAGATTGTTCTCTGCATATGCGATCTATGCCTAGTCGCTACTAGGGAGCAGTAATGTACAACGACCTATAGCCGCTTGACTTGCAATCAACCATGACGGTGGCTCACCGGGGGAGGCGGGAGCGCCGAGAGCACTGCCGTTCTCAGCGGCGCTGAGTTAAATAGATGAAGCTTAACATGCTCATGCAGGTGTTAGCCTAAGCGCTCTGCTGCTAACATCAAGGCCATACCAAGTCTAAACACAAATGTTAAGACCAGATCTATTAGCCTCATGGAATTAGAACAGCGCCGCATAAACCTGTTGGGAGGCAGAACCTCTTGCCCTCGCGGCGGCTTCCTCTTATGAGTTTGTTTAAAAGAGGAAAAAGTGCAAAGCACCAGGCTAAAGGGGTTAACAATAATCTGCTTTTGCGTAAAACATACAATACAGTCACCCAATCACCAATTCACTACACGTATATGCACTTCTGCCAGAGTACTCCGGGCCTCAGGTATCTATTACCGCGTGAGACCACCTCTCACACACGGCCAGTCAAAAACAGAGCGCTGATCTCAACAATTGCTCACAACATTGTTAAACATTCGTGGGGAGGAGTTTTGTCGCTTGTCTTCCCTAGCTTTTGTGTTATTGTTCCTGGAGTTTCACTTCGCGAGGCGAGCTAGCGTGGAGTTGCGCAGTGTTTCCATTGGCGTTCGGTTTCACTGTTCTGGGCGGGACCCCAGAGGGCTAGGTGGTCCGCAGTGTGATTTCCTCTGTTGGCTTCACAGTGTGTGTGTGCTGCTGTGTGTGTGTGTGTGTGTGGCTGTGTGCCTGATGGTGTGTGCTGTGTGGTGTGTGTGTGTGTGTGTGTGTGGTGTGTGTGTGTGTGGTGTGTGTGTGTGTGTGTTGTGTGGGCGGGGTGTGCTGTGTGTGTGGTGTGTGGTGTGTGGTGGGTGTGGTGGCTGTGTGTGGTGTGTGTGTTGTTGTGTGTTGTGTGTGCCTGGTGTGTGTGGTGTGTGTGTGTGTTGTGTGTGTGTGGTTGTGTTGTTCTGTCCAGCTCTGCCTTAGGCAGATTCCCCAATCAATGATTTGCGAGTCGGATGACAGGAGGACTCTTTGACAGAGGAAACAGTACGGCATGTCGCCCTAACATCTGTCAACACACACACACATCCGTATCATTCCTGTCTTATCACACAACAGTCCATGTTTTTCTTTATGAAGGCATATTTCTGGTAAGGGTATCCAAAGCGCGTCAGTCGTCTCGGATGACATCTTAGATTGGTTAAATTAACAAGTGGAACTGTTCTCGGGGCCTAAGGCCTTCCCTGGAATCTTCCCTGCACCCCAAGTCAGCTTACTTTTTGAATCAGAAGCACCATTGTCTCTCTAACTTGCTGCCTGTGACCAATCATCTGCCTGATCTGATAAGCGTCTTTGCAGGAAACGCAAATTTTCAACACGCCAACTCTTATCGTTTCTTAACTAATGCCCATGCTGTTACATGAATCACTAATCTAACACGACTTCTAACTGCATTGTATATTCTGGGTGAAAATGTTCCTTGTTGTTTGCTTCGTATTGTGCTTAATCATATTAGTTTTGACACTTGTTAACGAGGAAGCCAGAGATCTCAGGGGCCTCTCAGAGGTCCGGGAACTGCATAGCAGGTATGTCAATGGTCATTTGTATTATACCTTCTTAAAAAAAAAAAAAAACAAAAAAAAAATCACAGATAGCCAAAAAACCATTTTTGTTACAAATAAAAGTGGAAGAAAAGACTATTGCGCTATATTTAAAAGGGAGGAAAAATGTACTTGTGTTCCTTCAAATTTAACACCACCGCACGATATATTGAGGCGGTGACATATAAAATGAATATACGATCTGAATTTCCTGCCATACACGTTACTTTAATCCTTTCAAGATATTCAAATAATACTTCAACCCTTTTAGGCCATGGTCACAGTAGTAACCATGCCAGTGCTTACATGGCTAGGACCGTAGTTACAGTTTCCCTTACTCTCTGCATCTAAACAAAAAACGGGCAAAATAATATGGCACACTGGGCTGTCCATACTATATTGATATGAGAGACGCAGCATAAACGCTGGACAAAGCCTATATGATGAGCCTGGGGCACAACGCCGACAAGCAGAACTTTCAAAAAGAGCATAATAAGGTGCAACTTTATGGGAGAGGAAGCTGGGAACCACTGTCATCACCAGGAAAAGTATAAGCAAACAATAAATAAGACGCAATCAGGACCACTTAGCTGGGACGAGGGTGCGGGGGACACAGCCATTCACAGCAACAAGTTGAAACAAACCTGTCCGTCGAGGCTCTGCACAGCGCACAAGCAGTGTTATGACGTAGATTGAAGCCGTAGTCAGCATGAGGTCACAGGTGACTTTGTTGTTATTCGTGCTCGGAACTGCCCATGCCTGCGGGATGGACAGTATCCAATGGCTGCAAGCACGGCGCTTCTGGCGGTCGAGTAGGGACGAAATAGAACTCACTTGTGGGAGGCAGGGAAGGATTTTTATTAGCAAAACTAATAAATCAGTCAAAGCGGCATGTGTGTGCATCCATTGTGTGTCCGTGGATCTGGTCTTTGATACCACTCCACACATTCTCATCTTTAACTGGAGGTCAAACGCTCCCCCCCCCCCCCCCCAGTTTCCTGGTGCCTCTTCTCACTGCTGTGTCATTCTGCATCACTGGTGCAGGGAGTTAGTTCTTGGTTGCCACCTTAATTTCCCTTCCCCTGAATCCCCATCCACCTGGCTATTGATCCAGCAGCAGCAAAGCCGTCCATCTATACCTCAGCTCACTGTGTGTAGGTTCAGGGGGTATTTTGGCTTCTGCTTCTTGAGCTACTTATATCTTTGTTTGTATATATTTGAGTGCATGTGTATCATTGAAAATAAGATTGTGTGATTGTGTTACTCATGTGTGGTCTCAGAGTGTGTCACAGTGCAGCCCCAGGGTGGTTCAGCAGAGGGGGGGGGGCAGTGGCAGGCCTGTCTAGAGTACTTAAGACAGACAATGCTCAGAGCCAGGGGCTGAAACTCCACTGACAGTTAGATTATGTGGCTAAGCACTTGGTCACAGGTACTTATACACACACACACACACACACACACACACACACACACACACACACACACACACACACACACACACACACACACACACACACACCTTGTAGGACTCATAGAAATGATAACATGATGATAGAAGTGGGAGGACGCAGGTGTTCAAATATTTGACCCTGGCCTGTTATGTCTCCAACTGTTACTCTCTCATGGTCATTGGGACCTCACAACATGCAGGAACTCTGCAAATAGATGCATGTGTACATGCAGCTGAAGGAAACATATGTGAAAAAGTCATTATTTAATTTCTTAGAAAGATTAAGAACTTTATATGGGAGACTTCC
Source organism: Notothenia coriiceps (assembly GCF_000735185.1). Taxonomy (NCBI): domain Eukaryota; kingdom Metazoa; phylum Chordata; class Actinopteri; order Perciformes; family Nototheniidae; genus Notothenia; species Notothenia coriiceps. Next base: position 131,747 of record NW_011364304.1, on the reverse strand, counting down.
TAGGAAACTCTTCGTCCGGCTATGGTGTCGTGGTGATTGTCTCTTAAGCACTCCCAGTTCTTTTTTCTTTTTTAACAATATTTGTATTGAAGTTTTCAAATATAATGAACATTACACATACATAAAACGGTCATTCTAGGTGGCAGATACAGTGTACAATCAAATGAATAGGCATGTAAATAAACACAGGTCAGTATACAGATGATACATGGATAACAAAGTACAGAAATCCGAAAGGTTTTATTGATCATTACCAACATTCTTTTTCAAAATCTCCATGAAGCTCCCAGAGATATTTTCAAAAACTGCCAGCTTTCCTTAGTAATGTATATTAGTTTTTCTAAAGCAGCACCTGCTGACAGATCCTTAATATATTATACTTGGTTTGTTCACATTTTTCCATTCTATAGCTATTGCCCTCTTCGCTTGTAAAAGACACAAATCTATAGTGCACGCTCACTCTTCTTAGAGACAAAGTCTTTTGGATAAATACCCAGGATGCACAACTTTGGCTGACAAGGGATTTTCAGTTTCGTTTAAGCACTCCCACTTCTTCTCTGGCTCACCTGTCTAATTCTAGAGAGAGAAAAACATTTGAAACCCTTCACAAATGCATCACACATTTTTTATGTATATGCTTATGGAAGCAAATATGACTCATGTAAGGGTCTTTGGCTTTTTCAACTCGTAGATATGTTCTGCTTCTCCATCTCTTTATTCTACTTTTATGTGAATACTTGTTAATGGTATTCACTGAGGGAATTCATCCTGTATTGAATCTGTGGAATCCTAAAACAACACCATGGGATGACTTATCCAAAAAAAGGCCATTTTGATCTGAGAGTAAGAACAAATGCAAGTAACATCCTTCTCTTTCTCTCTGTTTCTGTCTTTTCAGGCCTGAAGACCTACCTGATCTCTGCCAGGAAGGTGGAGCCTCACTCTCTCTGTGGCTGTTCTCAGTCAGGGGTGGTGGGGCCTGAGCATGCAGACCCTCAGTGCCCCAACCCCGGGGTACAAACACCTGATGCAGACCCTCCAGCCGCCCCCTTGCCACCAGATAGTGCTAAGGTGAGCGGACAGTATCTCTGAGAAAATGAAACACCATGTTGTTGAGAATACTCTTCTGGGATCCTTTTCCATTGCACATCAATATAGCCTGAGGAAGAACACTGAGCTGTATGTTCTGCTCTAACCTTTTTGATTTTCGCTCTCTCTGTACTTTTGTTTGTGTGGGTGTATCAGTGTTTTCATCTTTGCATTCAAGTAACTTCCTTTTAAATTGAGTGGATGAAATGAAAAAGTAAGCGTCTTTAAACCATGTGAAAATAATGCAACTGAATTGTTTAATGTAATTACATGGTATGGCACCTCAGTCCTCATTAAATCCTTATTAATATGAATATGAGAACAAATGAGTAAGATCTTATTAATTATTAAATTCAAAGTACTGTGCTGCCCTGCAGGTAGTCTGCATAAAGACTGACCCAGTATGATGCTCTGCTCATCAATCCAGAACATTTCCATCCACTGTGTCCTCCTTGGATTTCTCATTTGCCTTCAAATTGTACCACTAGGTCACCGACACCTAAACGTTGTAGCACAATATTCCCTTATAATTACCCTCAAACCCTGCATGTGCCTTCCAAATTACCCTCAATTTTCTGTACACATGCTGGTATTAAACCAGCATGGATCGTTTTAGACCTTTGCAGGCCAGGTATAGGGGGCATGGGCGTAATTTAAACTGGGGACAGGGGGGACATGTCCCCCCCACTTTTCAAATTCCCATTTGTGTCCCCCCCACTTTTTAAATGTGTTTATTATTATTTTTTTACGCAAGCGGTCATCGTCACGGAGGAGCGTCTGTGTGTGTGCGGCACGAGCGCATCTTGTGAGAGAGAGATAGAAAGAAAGAGATAGAGACAGAGAGAGTTACGGGTGTTGTTGTTAGCATTTGGTGCTAGCTTGGAGCTAACGGAGATTAGTAGCTGTTTCAACAATAAGGAGAGGGAGAGTCCTCTCCTGTCGGACTGAGAGAGTTAACGTCAGCTCAGGGAGGTAAAGTGATTAGATTGTAAACTTTAGTCTAATAAAAAGAAATAATGCAGACTAGGTAAGATAAAGATAGGAGAGAGGAGTTTATCAATGATTTGTTATTGGTTGTTAGCATATTCTAATGGTTTTTTGATTATTTAAATATATACAGTTCTGTTTCATATGTGTGTTGAGAGCTGTATCCATAAATCTCTTAACGTTGCACTCAAAGTGCACCAGATTGATGCATTCAACTTCAATTTTA
>NW_011364304.1:122936-129400 GCF_000735185.1 Notothenia coriiceps | reverse complement strand
TTCCTACTGCCTGTTTCTGTCCACCTGGCTTGGTTTCGACAAAGAGACGTAACAAGTTTGATTTTAACCATGCGCCGACCGTTATGTAGTTTTTGAACGTGAAGTATACCTTTTCCGTAGGGGGGTTGCACTTATAAGTGGCCATGCGTTTTCTTATTCGTACTGACTTCACGTTTTGGGTTTGAGGGTGATCCGTAAATTCGGAGGTTGGAGTCACAAAAGCGGTCTGGTCACCGACTCTCCCTGCCAGGTGGGGCCTCACCCCCCCCCTCCAAACTTAAAACTGAACTCGGCAGGGAATCCATCCTATGACAGAAAAATGTAATGCCACTCGCCTACGTAAACCGAACCGAGAGAATTTCGCGGCCGACAAGCCGAGGGTTCGCCGAGAAGTACAATGGTGCTCAAAATGGTGCATCTCGGAGTCAAAGCGCGCGACGCTCGAGGCCGCGAGCGTTCGAGTGCCGCGAGCCACGTGGTATTTAAGGGGGGCGAGTAGCGCACCCGGTTTAGCCGCGGTACAAGACACAACAGGACATAGTCCGTGGGAAGCTAAAGCCCCTTAGCTAGAAGTCTATGAGACTATTTCTTTAGGGTGGTCTACAGGAACAGGAAAAAAAAAGCAGTAAAGCTTTGCTATTTTTTGAGAAGAGAGCTTATAATTATTAAAAAACCTGCGGGAGCCGAGCGCAAGTCCCGCAAGGGCCTCCGAAACCAAAATGTTCCCAAACTGGAGACTTCAATGATGCTGGAGGATTTTCGAGCTCAACTTTATCTGCGTTCGCCATTTCGACAGTTCCTCAAATTACTGACTAAATTTGAACGCATCCCTGTGACCAGCTCTCATAGTATGCCTCTCGTCCAATGAAATGACTTGCTCGCTCTATGACGCGTTGAACCCAATGTGAGCAAATGACTCTGAATGCTGCGACGCAGCACCTGAGACACACGTGTACCGAACCGAAGGGCCCATACCAAATATTTTCGATACGTATACCGTTACACCCTTAGTTTCTGCATACTCTCTGTCTGTGGTTATGTTGGCAGTGTATGTTTAAATATCGCAAGTGATATCGTCATCACAATATTCAAAAGCGTTATCGCATATCGCAAGTTTTCTTGATATCGTGAAGCCCTACTCCCTGCTATTCAATACAGGGATATTAACAAAGCCTACACTTTTTTTTTAGGAAATGTTTTCAGCAATGATATGGGCTGTTGTTCTTGCAATATTTATGAGCGACTAAAAGGCCTTAGGCCTATTACAGCCGTATCCTATTGATTGACTGATTGAAGCAATGTACCTTTTTATAAACAATATTTTGTATGTTTTTTATCTAGATTAATATCCAAATGACTTCCTCAAGAGTCTACTGGAGAAGCAGTTACCCAATTGGGGAGGTTGAATCTGTAGCCAATGCATCATTCTGAGGGTTTGAATCAGCCCATTGGAGAGTTTTATAGCAGTTATGATGTGTTTTATTATTGCATTCCCATGCCTCGCTAGTTTGCACAAACAATGCAAATGGATCAAGAACTGCAGTTGTGTCATGGTACTACTACATAGTGAAGCTTTTTTATTTTCATTTGTGGATGAAAAATGTTAAACATGTTTGGCTGCTGGTTTTTCGTTCCATGTAAATATATTTACTTTGAAGTGCTCAATGTGAGATACAGTTTTCCTGTGTCTACGAGTCCTTGGTCTTTGTGGTTTGAAAGGAAACCAAAGTTAAACCAGAGCCCCCCCTCTAAGATTATTTCAACATTGCCACATAAAAACAAGCCCCTCCTTTCCAATACAGATGTAAACAGTATATGTCTGCCTATATCTCTTTACATTATAGTACAAAATCAAATTGCTTGGTGTGTGACGTAAATCATGTATCTTTATTCCGCAATACTAAAACCAAATACCTAGATTATGTTTTAGAGGATGAAGTTAGCAAAGAGAAGGACACAGATTTGAACCTAGTTGTGAGAAGTGTATGTTCTCATGATAAAACGACACAATCTGGCACATGTCACATTTACCTTGCCAAGCTGCCATCCGAAAGACTTTATGATGAAACGTGGGATAGTGATGTGTTGAAAAGACTCTGAGCCTCGTCAAGTTACTTTGGTTTGTAGCATAGCATAAATATGTGGCATTCCATTGGCAAATAATTAAATACAAACAACCAAAAGTCGATAGTATGCACTTTTATAGAAACTTCCCCTAAATGTTAGGACTAAGGCTTTTTCGGTAGTTACAGCACACATTCACTTACTTATCATAGTTTCACTTTGCTCACATAATTGACAGCAGTATTGTTAGTGTTAGCTAGCTTCTTCCAAATAAATAACAACGGCATTGCAAAAAAGATAAAGAAAGCCAGAGCTTACATGCATCATAATTGCAACAAAAAGCTCAATGAATCTTCCAGTTACAGTTGCTGTTAGCTGTTACTTTGCCAAACAGAACTGTGCTGCCCAATTGCAGCTTACAGTTACTGGCTCTCCTATTGCTGATTTCAACATGGATTTGTTTTTCAAAATTCACCAATAACACAAGATAAAAGGGCTGCAAAGGGTCAATACTGAGTTTACTGTTCTTCTCTGATTTTACCATGGCAGCTCTTGGTTCAATTTGTCACTTGCTGAGCGATAGTTATCATAGAATGCCGTCCAAAAAGATCTCACAGCAAAGATCTCTGTTTTTCCCAAACCCATTTGCTTTTGTCCCTATGCAAGTCTAGACTCGTGATCCATAGTATTATGGTACCTGCAGGACTGTAGAAAAACAAATACCGTTACAATACAGAATAATGGCATCAACTTTGTATCAAAGCATTGGTTCTCTTGGACATCTCCGATTGGTTGTATAGAAATTAATGGTGGGACAGCAAAACATTCACATGAAGTACAGTAAACCAGAAGGGATCAATGTTTCAAGACGGTTCCAGTGGGTTGCCAATATCGCTACAGACCCCTGACACACTGAGGACAGTCCATCCTGTTTGAAAGTCATGCCGAGAACCTCTTCCCTCCCCTAAACAGAAATACAATTATATTATGGAATGCTTGAGTTAATTAGCAGGCTTTGCGGTTTCAGATGTTTGTTTGTTTTCCACCATTTAGGTATTTGCTAGACTTCACTTTTTGCTGCCAACTCCTTTTTCTTCTCTCTCTTTTGGCCTTTTATAATATGGCTGGCTGTAAATCATGTTTAGAGGAGCGGGTTTGTGTGTTGTTGTTGATGGGGTGAGGGATGAATGGAAAAGGACATGCCAAGAAGAAGATAAACACTGCAGGTCTTCCTGTGCAACAGAGCTGTCATTTGGCCTGGTGACCTGTAGTAAACTGCGGATCATTAAGTGAGAAAACCTCAGTGTGAGATGAGGATGAGACCGTGCGTGTGCATGTATAATTGGGAGTGAGGAAGCAGGCAAGCATCTGTATGTTTCTGTGCAGCAGAGGGGGGAGGGGCAGGCAGCAGTGCAGTGCTCTACTCAGCTGTTGAGCAAGCTGATCTTTCTCTCTGTGTCTCCTCCCGTTTCGCTCTCTCCTGTGGGCTGGGCTTGCTCTGTCTGAGCACCGCTGGCAGTTGGGAACCTCCGCGAAGCAGAGCAGGCTGCTGCTTTGGCCACCATGGAAGAAAGGCAGACCGATGCATGCTGAGGGCCATCGGAATAAATGACTTCTCAAGGCAATACAAGAAATCTAACTGTCGTTTTCAAGGCTAATTAAAAAATACGATTTCTAGCATATTTCTGTAGAAAATACGAGTTATTTGACTTTGTATTCATTCAGGTTGAGAAGATTGACTTTCAAGCTCTTCTTTTAAACAGAAGTCCATCATTTGTTGCTTATGGTGTGAAGTCAAGGTACAACATCATTCGCACAGAGGCATAATGGAGCAGACATTTGTGGTACAAACATAGTTGGTGGATGCTTGGATCATGGTTTTTTATAACCTGCACAAAATTGACCCCTGACGAGAATCAAACTGCCGTTGACCAGCGCAACTGCCAACTTTATTCATGACAGTACAGTATATTTGTGGTTTGAGCAGATCTGATGAGTTTTGAAATTTGAGGGTGGCGTCATATGTGCTCCGTCATAAAATGTAATTCACAACTCTGACTGCCGCTCTGAAACTTTTTGCCATGTGGTGTTAGCAACAGGTTATGAAGTTAGCACAACAAGCGTCTTCTCATGTAATTCACACTATGGTGAGCGCACATTAAACACAGCTAAAACAATAAAGGAGAGAGAGTTGTGTATAAGACTAGGACACTATGTTGGTGTTGCCACAATGGAATCAGCAAATGTGCCGTTCTTTGGGACGAGGAAAAATCTAACTGGAGGCAAATTCCTACCTGATGCTTTCAAGCAGCCTTTAAATGCAAAGGCAGAATAAGATAAAAGATTTACATGGGTTATTTGCATTTTCATAGAGATGACATAGAGTTTTGCAATGTTCACTATATGTTTACTTTTGACTGATGTGTACTGGACCATATGCCTTGTTACAAAGACTCTTCGCTCATGCAAAAGATTGATCTAATGTGATGTTATGCTACAATATGTGCAACATTTCTGACCTCCCTCTGTCCTGATTGTCTATTATAGATGGGTATGTCAGGAGCTCCATTTGGCCAGCAGTATGGTCAGTCTGGGGTGCAGCAGATGGGGGCAGTCGGGGTCAATGCCCAACAACTCCAGAACAAGACGGCGCTTTCCAACAACCTGCCACAATTCCCTGCTGACTTGAAGGGAGCTGGGAGTTTGCCAAACCTGGTAAGTGTCTCTTCAATGTTATTTTATTTTGTGATTTATTAAGGGTAAATCATAGAAACAGAATATGATTAGAACCAACATTGAACTGTTCTGTGGTCATTTGACTAGTTAAAAAGTAAATGTCTATTGTTTTTATTTGTCATGATGACAAGAAAAGTCAGCGGGCCATAAAGTGTGATCGCAGCTTGCCGGGGAGAGAGTGGAGCAAGCTCAGCTAGTTAGCTTGTTCTTATTCAGAGCGTTGGGGGAGGGGCTGTTATCGCCAGACCCAGCTAGCTACTAGCATGCTGTTGGGCTCATTTTCTGTAACCAGTGAATTGGAAGCAATTGCAAAGCTAGCTAGGTCACTAACGGTGTACGTTTAGCTTGTTTGCTAATTTTGCCATGATTTAACACTAATTGTTCTTATTTTTATGAACCTGTGCTTGACTCCATATTGAATGTTAGACTACTATTTTTATATTTGCCTTTTATCTACAGTGTTTTGCTGTATATTCCCACGCTGTTGGACAAATAAAGGATTTATAATTTCGGACTTAAAGTGGTTACGAAAAATAAAGCCTGACAACGTTGTCACTATTCTTGCTATGGCAATGTGCTTGACTAAGTTGTGAAAAGTGTGTTACATGTATTTCATTGTTTCTGGCTCTTTATGATTAGTAACATTACTACACCACTGCTCGTTTAGTCCACTGCAAAAAGGCGTGTCTTGTGGCAATTCAGTTTAGTTAATACGGTAATTAGCCTGCTACGAGAATTACAATAGCAACAGTACACATCAAATATAAAAGCTAAACCTGCTGAGGGGGATTCGCAGTGTTAATATATTGCTGCTATACCAAACACACTTACATTGGGCATGTCCTGTTTCCAACTAAAGATGTTAAATATTTATTAGGAATGGATTTGCTGTTCTTTAGATTAGTGTTGCACGGCGTACCGATACTTGAAAGGTAGCGCGATACCCTGCCGTTAAAAACGTTACGATTCCTCCGTTTAATTAGTATCGGTACTTTAAGAATGACGGGGGAAAGTACTCCGGTGAGAAAGCGCTGTTTTAATAAGAGCCGTGTGTGTTCAGCGCTCTGCTTCCAATCCCTGCACTGCAGCCGTGCCTGCAGTCCCTCCCCTCTCAAGCACGCTCAAGTGCCTCCCCTCTCTCGTGCACGCGCTAGCTGCCAGAGCATGGTTGCGTTCGGATAATCCAAAAATCAGCTCCTAACGTCTAACCCTATCGTCTATTCCTTGACCTCTGAGTGAAACGTCATGGGGTTAAGGGATAGTGGATAGGAGAATTCAAAAGGACTTAGGAGAAGAGACCGCGGTGCTTTAGAGAATCCGACTGCACTTTCACTATCCGTGTTTTTGATGCACCAGCGGACGTCATAAATGTGCGTCTGCTGCTGTGGAGAAACTATGGAAACTACAGTTTTCTATACAGCGGACTACATGATGTATAATAAGAACGAGGGACTACTGTAAACTCATCTATAGACTCTGCACCGTGCTCTGATGCTGTTGCTTTATGCTTTATGAACGTGGACAACAGAGAAACATATTCTTCATGATATTAGCTTTGTTCGTTATTCTCGCGTCCAGGAGAGAAGCTTTAAAAGTAAGAGACAATGGAGTATCTGAGAAAGGTTCAAATGGGTACTTTAATTAAAATGGCGCGGTAATGTTAC
>NW_011364304.1:116576-122679 GCF_000735185.1 Notothenia coriiceps | reverse complement strand
AGGGGACCTATCATGCAAAATGCACTTTTTGATGTCTTTTATACATAAATATGTGTCCCCGGTGTGTCAGGGAACTCACGCGTCGTCAGAAAATAAAACCCTCTCTCTTTTCCTCCGTACCCAAATCTCTAAAAACGGGGCTACAACGGAGCTGATCCAGATTTGCGGCCGATATGACGTCAAATCGGCGGCGGACCCACAGCACTATCAGAAACGTTGCTATCAGAAACAATGCCCGACTGTTTCGGACGTAATATGGTCGTTGTTTACATTAGCATCGCTAACACTCAGAGCTAACCTGTACTGGAGAGAATATGTGTGTGAAGAAGCAGGAATTAAAAAGGAACTCACCTTGTGGTATAACCGGTAAGAGAGAAAGCCTTTGAGCTCCATACTGTTTCAGAAATAATCCTTGATCTAATAATCCTTGTTTCATCACCGCAGCATTCTAGACAGTATCTGCCAGGCTCCGGCCGCATGAGCCGGCATAAGCTCCGCCCCCTCTTGTTTTTGTTTTTTTCCGTAAAAAGAAAAGCTTTATTTATATTTTTTTAATTTAGCCTTTATTTATACAAGTGAAAATCTCATTGAGACACAGGGTCTAATTCTCACGAGAGACCTGTTTATGCCCAGAATCAGCACTTTTGTAACAGGAAGTGAAATAGAGGGATATGAGGCATGGGTAGAATGGGTGATGTTTTTTTTTGTTGACCAAAACACTTCATAGACATGTTTTTTTTCATTTTTTCAGACCTATGCTATTGCCTAAAAATAGCATGATAGGTGACCTTTAAGTTGCATTGTTTTACACAATGTCAAATAGAAAGTATTAAGCTTTTGTGTTGTATTGGCTAAATAGAGCCACTCTTGAGTCACTAAGCCCCAAATGGCCCGGTGACTGATAAGATCAGCAAACTTGAATTTAATCTTTTTTTAAACGGCTGTAATGATGGTTTCACTCCATTTCCTTGAACATGCTGACGACAAGCAGCTTCTCTCTGCCAGCTGTGGTTAGTAAGGGGGTCAGCCAAGGTTGATGAACTTTCAACTCTGATATTTATACTGTTTATACTCTTAAAGCAAATGCAATGACACTTTTATGGATTTACGATGCATAATTGCCTTTATAAAGCTATATGGGCATTGCACTGTAGCAATTGATGCTTTTTTACTGCCCTGTATTTTAAGTTGACATGGTGCCTGGTTTAATTACTTTATCCAGCCATTTTAAAAGTGCCTACACTTATTTTACTCGTTGTATGCTTTACGTGTGTTTCCTTTATCAAACGTCTGTTTTTAAATCATTAACTTTTAAATGTCCGATACTGCTGAATTACTGAATATGCAAACCTCACTTAATGTCTCTGTTTCTGTTTCTATTCTCCGCAGTGGCTCACTGTGCATCATCCAGACAGATCATCTCCCACTGGAAGAACTGCACGCGGCACGACTGTCCGGTCTGCCTGCCTCTAAAGAACGCCAGTGACAAGAGGAACCAGCAACGTGAGTATCTCAACCAACTTCAATTTGTTATTATTCATTTACAAATCCATATACAAATGCATGTAGGTAAGTTAAAAGACAATGGAGAACAAATGGCATGCTTGAATAGCACCTTCTAAAAAAAAATTGAAATAAATCTTTGATACCTTGAACACTGCTCTACCAGGCAGTCTCCTCTCGAGGCTCCAGTCAGAGTGCTGTATGAAGTGCTGCCCCCTGCAGGTTGAGTTTTCTCACAAAGCTCTGTACAGGCTCGCTCAAACATTGTGAGGATTCCTCTAGAAAGGCTGGACCTGTAATCTGACACCCGGGGGAGGGGCTCCGTGGCTCTGTTATCTGTGGGGGCAGGGTCTTGGGACAGCAGGCTCTCTGTTTGGCTGAAAGGCCCTATGACAGATTTAAATCCCCCACAGAGGCAGCGTGCTCCCTGTCAGCAATCAACACAGCAGGGAGCGGAGCAAGGATTTTAGATGGAGGTCCGCTCAGAAAGATAATCTTTTCTGAGAGATTTTGTTTCTTTACACAGAAAATAAACTTTTAAAATATTTAATGTTATTTACTTTTACATTTGAGTAAATATATACTCAAATGTATCTTATTTCCATTTAATTTAGTTTTAGTATGCCTATTTTTTGTGTATTTACATATAGAAAAACTAAAAACAATTAGTAAAATTCTGTTATACAGTATGTCAGAATCAGAATACCTTTATTCGTCCCACAGAGGGGACATTTCCATTTGTTACAGCAGAAAAGAGCCAAAGACAGCTTAATATTAATTAACAAGCATGCATAAAAAAAAAATTAAAGATAAGAAAATTCTAAATAATTACGCAATTTACAAAATAAACATCCTATGCTCAGTTATTAATGGCAATGTCCGGCTTTATATTTATTTTATAGTTTCATTATTGACAAATCAAATATTTATTTCCTCGTTGAATACATTTGATTATTTGGACTTTCGTTAATTATATTTCTTATATCCGGCTTTATTTTTTTAAACTAATGTTAATTATATGTGTTAAACAGTATGTCCGGCTTTATATTTAATTCCTCTTTTACTATTAGCTCATTATTGACAAACCACATATATATTTCCTCGTCTCCTCCCTCCAGCCATGCTCAGTTCTCCGGGGGCCAGCCTGCAGAGCGCCATCAGCTCCGTGGGCTCGGGCCAGCCCAGCGCCACCGCCATCAACAGCGCTGCCACACACATCGACCCCAGCTCCATGCAGAGGGCCTACGCTGCACTCGGCCTGCCGTACGGGAACCAGTCCCTGGCCCAGGTCCCGGGCCAGGGGCCCGCTCAGCAGAACGCCCAGGGCCACCAGCAGCTGCGAAGTCTTAACGCACTAGGTATGTGATGGATAGGACATCAGTGCCATCTTAGAGGATGACGTGCACATGTGAACAATACTCTAAATCTGTTGCTAAGCCATTTTCTTGCTAACACTAAATGCAATGTGTTTATCAGGCACTAATCAGATGAACCAGATGGCAGGAGGCATGGGAGTCCCCTCTTCAGACCAGGCTGGCATGCACTCCGACTCCTCTCTACCATCATCACTCAACAAGTGAGCATTCGCCTCCTTAATATAAGACAACAAATCATATTTGATGTAGCTACCATTTAATTATATATACGCAGTAGGGCTTCAACTACCAAAAGGCCATCACAACTTTAAAGAACCAAGCGCCATCTTTAAATGTCATGTTTAGTTGGAAAAATCTTAAAAATCTAAAATCTAAATAGCTTAAAATATTTAGTTTACAATAATGTGTGGCAAACCAAAAAGCCAAAAAGTTCTTCATTTGATCAGTGATGACAGAAAAATAAATAATCTATCATTGAAATAGATGCTGATTATTTTTCTGTTGATCGAGTATTTCTGATTCTTTGGCTTCTGTTTTGATTTAATCATCCATGATTTCATCTGTATTACGGCCTTTAGGTTCTTTTTAAATATAACTTGAAAATATAAGGTAGGATAAAAGTATTTGACTATTTAGTAATTAGTAATCCATTTGTGGAATTACCAATAATTTGAATTCTCTAAGTCATTTTTTCCTCTGTCTCTGTTTTATAGTCAGCTGATGCCAGATGGGTCAGTAGCGGGAGGCATGGGAAACCTGCCCACTGCCACCCCTCTCTCTTCTTCGGGGGTAAGGAAGTCCTGGCATGAACACGTCACTCAGGACCTGCGCACCCACCTGGTGCACAAACTGTAAGTACAAAAATGATAAATAGATTTAAAAACTCTTTCTGTCATATGAAAACAGGATATCACTTGTTGCTTTGGGCTTTTGCTGATTTTTTTTGTTTGTTGTATTTCTCTGTTTATTTTCTCTCCAGTGTACAAGCCATATTCCCCACCCCAGACCCCGCAGCACTGAAGGACCGGCGGATGGAGAACCTGGTGGCGTACGCACGCAAGGTTGAGGGTGACATGTACGAGTCAGCTAACAGCAGGGTAACTACTATAACACACACTTGTTTTTAATATCACACTGCTACAACCTGAGCGATGGTGGATTATACGTTAATGTTTTTTGATCACATGGTTTATCCTCTGTCATGAAACACATTTGTTATCGTTTTTTAATTTCTATCTGTTTTTTTTTTGTTTCTCCCTCACTAGGACGAGTATTACCACTTCCTGGCGGAGAAAATCTACAAAATACAGAAAGAATTGGAGGAGAAGAGGCGCTCGCGGCTGCAGAAACAGCCTGGCATGGTGGGCTCAGCCGGGCCTCAGCAGCCCAACTCCATGGTCCCGGGACAGACCGTCCGATCTCCTAGTCAGTAGCCAAACTCTCTACACTCTTTGTGATAAAAATATTATTAGGGAAAGACACTAAAGGGTTCAGAATTGGCCTCGTCTAACTATTCTGCAGTTCTCAGTTGATACATGTACCAAGCATTTCTGTAACGAAACCCTTCTTTATCCTGCCTTTTTGTTTAGATGGACCTGTGCCTATGCCCAACATGCCAAATCAGTTAATGAACCGTATTCAGGTGCCCCAAGGTATGCTCTTTCTTTTTGGATAATCTGTTTGCTAATATATTGATGTTTCAATGTAATCTAGAAAGTTGGTGAGCTTTCAACAGTAGAGTGCGTTTTTGTTTCCTGTGCACACGATTGGTTCAGTGTCTCTGCCAGCCCAGTAGGATATGAAATAAGAAATGACATACTATACATAGTATGACGAACAATTCTGAATATATATGTATCTGTTCCCACAGGAATCAATCAGTTTAACCCAATGGCAATGCAGAATGCGCAGATGTCTCAGGCAACCATGGGAGCACGAGCCCCCTCCCCCATGAACCATCCACAGCAGATGAACATGAGCTCCGTCCCAACGGTTAGATCTTTATTCCGTCTCTCTTTTTCCCCCCCTCCCTTTTTTCCCCCCTCCCTTTTTTTTTTCTTTTATTCATTTGTTACTCTGTCACTTACTATCTTTAACTTGCTTGTTTTGGAACCATTTTCAAGTTTTGTTCCCAATCCATCCATCCATCCATCTTCTCCTGCTTATCCGTGGTCGGGTTCCCAGTCCATTTTTCTAAATGATTCTTTGGCTCTCTCTGCTACTCCTTGTTCCTCTTAAACTTCAAACTGTTTGACTGATTGTTCATTTCTTAGTCTGTTGCCACTAAAGCATCAGTATGGAATTTTGCCTAATCCAATTATTAACCGGCTGCCTGGCTTTTAATTAATGATTTGTAATGAAACCAAGGCAGTGCGTGAGCTCAGGCTTACAGCTATTTAATGTTCCTCCCAGGTTTTGTATTGCCATGCTGTGTTTTGATTCAGCACATTGTTTACTTGCAATGACACCACATGTCATTTATAAGACAGTCGTAGCCGTAGCATGCATGCTGCATTACATTCACTTTATTTTACTTGGCAGGCAGTGAGTACTACAGGGGTAGACATTAAGGGTAAAATGCCACTGTCCCTCCGGGCCGGTGGAATTGTATTATCACTGGCCCCACCATTGTAACCACTGGCCCGGAGCATTCGTCCAAAAGAAATCGACTTATAATGACAAAAATTAACACATTTGTTGCAATAGTAATTTATGCACTAACTACATTACTACTTGTACTACAACATTTGAATCATCAGTTCTTCCTCATTTTCCTCAATTGTTCATATTTGGTTTATTAAAATAATGATATTGTGGTCGTTGTTAAAAAATTTCTGCTATTATTATGAGTATTATAATTTGTATAATGCACTTTGTGCCTTCCTGTCATTAGGAGTTAGAAATGTAATGGCTATGTAATATTAGATTACAACCTTCATTATCCTAAACTGCTGGGACATTTCCCTATAGCCAATACCTTTTATATTTTCTACTCTTCACTTACTTGTCAGCATAGGTCGGCATTGATGTACAGAGCCGACAGACGACCTTGTTTATATTGGCATCATATTGAGAGGTGCAGTGACTCGTCCTAAAACCAGGAAGTAAGCTGCTGGTTCCCTCGACAAAATGCAATGGGATTTCTCCACAGGGTTTTGGAAAATAGCTGGAAATAAGGTCTGTGGAAAACAAACCTGTTTGATAAATGCACGTTTGGTTCAGCC
>NW_011364304.1:111619-113183 GCF_000735185.1 Notothenia coriiceps | reverse complement strand
TGAACTAGATCGTTTTTGCCAGTTCTATCCGAGTGGGCAAGGTCCTTTTGACTAATTATTAATATATATAATAGGAGAAATTGTGTGAGAGGATCAGTTGGACTTTGATTATGTGAGTTATTCAGCTGTGTGTCATAATCTTTCCTTCCTTCCTCTTCTCCCCGTTGTCCCAGGCCAGCAGCGCAGTATAGATAACAGGGTTGCCCACCCCAGGCCTCTGTGGCGGAGCTGAGGCTGCCAGCAGGGCTCTGCCAGACATGAACAGCCGACTGAAAGCCAAACCTGAAGTCAAGACGAAAGAAAGAGGACAGCGGGTCTGGAAAGAAGCACAGGCAAGATATAAAAAGATGGAGTATTGATATCGGGGACAATTAGTACCTCCCCAAAGAAATAAAAGTCGTCCACATGTCTCGCTCTAGATCTCGAAGGCACTTTGCCTGTTGCACCGCCTGTTGTTACAAACTAAGTCCAAATAAGTCAATTCTTGTGCATTTAAATGATTTCTTCCTGGCTCTGAATGCGGAGTTAGTAAGGGAGTGAATACCATGTTGTTGTGTTCATAAAAAAAGCCGAGGATGGAAACCAAACCCTTAGTGAAGAGGAGGGCGGCCGGAGGCAACAGAGCAAGCAGGAAGCCGATGAACTGAGGGACAAGCAGCCTGAGATAAGACAGAACCCAAACGACAAGAGGAGGCGAGGGCGGGGCCAACGGCACATCTGCCTCCTCCAGCCCTCAGAGCCCGGCAAGAAACAGTAAGAACCCAGATCTTCCATATATTAGTTGCAACAATTATTGTGTTTTGATATTTTGTGCATTTAGATTAGGGCACAGTTCGGTTTGTATTTATCCCACTAAGGTAGAATCTAGTGTCTTAGGTTTTGCACACCTCAAATATGTTGTTTGTGTACATTATTATTGTCTGCGCAGTTTTCAAGCCAGAGGAGCTGAGGCAAGCCCTGATGCCAACACTTGAGGCCCTCTACAGGCAAGACCCCAGAGTCACTGCCCTTCAGACAGCCTGTAGACCCCCATGCAGCTAGGCATCCCTTGTGAGTGGTCACTCACAGACGTATACACACACACACAACATAGATATAATAAAAGACCTGCAGAAACAATGTTAAGCAATTGGTCCGCTCATTGCTGCAAATATGCCTCCCCCCCTGCACAGGACTACTTTGACATTGTGAAGGGACTTTCCCATGACTTATCCACCATCAAGCGCAAGTTGGACCGGGGTCAAGTACCAGGAGCCGTTCGGCAGTATGTGGACGATGTGTGGCTCATGTTCAACAAACGCCTGGCCTGTACAACCGCACAACATCCCCGTGTCTTACAAATACTGCTCTAACTGTCCAGATGGTGTTTTGAAGCAGAGATTGATCGCCGTCATGGCAGGGCCTGGTTACTGCTGCGGCAGGAAGGTAAGACGCAACAATTATGTATATACTTTTATACTGTACTACAGGGCTAGTATGGGGAAAAAATCCATTTTTTTAAACGGAAATCTTACTTGAAGGTCACCTATTATGCAAACATCCACTTTTTCATTGTCTTTTTATA
>NW_011364304.1:101319-111589 GCF_000735185.1 Notothenia coriiceps | reverse complement strand
TCTGTGTAAAGAGATTCAGACATTTTCAGGAAGAAAGATTTGCTCTCTTTTTGTCCTGATCCATTTATATAAAAACCTGTCTGAAAATGAGCTGATCAGATTTTGGCCACTTTATGATGTCATAATGATTTTTTTGGCTTGTGTAACCATTAGCCAATCACCAACCAAGGTAACCCCCCCCCCCCCCCACACGCACCTTATCACCTGAATTTCCTCCTAGAGCACCATTGTGTTCTTTTGAACCAAATATCTCTCAGAGGGCTGAAACAGAGAGGATTATGGGATGCTTCAATTTATGATCTGTTTTGTATTTCGAGCCAAACACTTCAGAGACATGTTTGTATATATCTGAGAACTATAATATATTGATTATAAACTGTATAATAGGGGACCTTTTAAGTTTGACATTTGTACTGGCTACACCTTCTTCGCATGAAGGGCATTTGTGACTCACACGTTTTCTCCGAAATGCAATTAAGCCTTTTGTGTAATATGATTTAATTACAGTCTACAGCAATTTAAGGGATACAGATACAAAGAAACTGCCAGCTCGTACTGCCAATGAGTAATAATCTGTAGATTGGTAACGGAGCCCCGCGTCCCCCTCAAATTCAAGGTGTTTAATGATAAAAAAATATATTATTATGATTTAATTACATTTTTTGGAGCGAAATTGCAACTAATCTATATCTACTGTCACTTTTCAAATTGAACATGTGCTCTTTTATTAAATAAACTAAACGCTTTCATTTTAAGTTGTTATTTTAGTGTTTTTGACCCTAAGAAACACTGATGCACTAATCAATAACAATAATCCACAGCTCCTCTCTCTGCTCCAGAGGATTTAAAAAAATATATCCCAATGCCCCCCCGCTTAGGCAGCACCCCCCCCAAAGCAGTAAACCTAGGAGAAACACTGGGTAGTAAATAATAATAATTAAAAAAATTACACTTAATGACCCATTTCTGTGTAAACACACTGAATAAAAAAATATAAATAGAAGCCTGACCTGATTTTAGAGCGGATCTCTGTGGTGTACACACGCTACCCACACACTGCTCTCACACCTTTCATTGATTATAGTGTGTGGCAGAATCTGCACCAAATGAAAACATTATAAATCTGAATACCTTAATGATGTCATTCTTCATATAGCCTTTCTATTTCTTATTTCAATCAATTGCAAAAGTTAATATTTGACCAGATCTTTGGGCATTTGTTCCTGAATGTTTCAGGACACACCTGGACCACCATTTAACTTCTCGGTTGTCTTCACCTGTATGTGGATGTTGACTTGAGCCAATGCCATGGATGCTAATGTGACTCTC
The DNA here is from genome assembly GCF_000735185.1 of Notothenia coriiceps. NCBI lineage: Eukaryota > Metazoa > Chordata > Actinopteri > Perciformes > Nototheniidae > Notothenia > Notothenia coriiceps. Next base: position 110,260 of record NW_011364304.1, on the reverse strand, counting down.
TTCACTTTTCCACAGTATGAGTTCTCACCCCAGACGTTGTGTTGCTATGGCAAACAGTTGTGTACCATTTCCAGGGACGGCACCTACTACAGCTACCAGAACAGGTAAATGATATAGCGACTTTGCTGAGAGGTAGAGAGGTGAAGGGTGGTTTATAAAGAGAAAAAGGGCGGCTATATCCTCAAAGACTAAATATGGCCCAAGACAACACAAACAGCCATACAAGTCAACAAAGTTTTTATGATGTTATTCACATGACCTTTCCTTTTATAGGGGTGTCACCTCACTTAGAGTTGTATATTGTGGCCGAGCAGAATGGGCATTATCTAGCCCCACATTGTCCGTATGTCTGTTTTGTCAAAGAACCAGCACCAAAGCTCCCCCTGCTGGGCAGAAACTGCATCTGCACCTCCATCACTCCAATGCAACACCATTCGGTTGTTGCAAGTACTCGCTACCAAATGGTGTTACTTTGAACAACTTAAGATTAAAAACATTTGAAAATATATATATTGTTAATGTTTATATTTTCAAAGAAGTGTACTTAGCAAGGTTTTATAATTTGACCAGATTTTGATCTAAATTCTTAAGAAAGAAATACCTGTGATAATATAAACCGTCCCTACAAAAGTTATCTGGCTTATTTGTTTTTGAGTATCACTCACACTGTTTCCCACTGCATGACCATATCTTTCTTTATCTGCTAATAATGCATGTTGCTTTAGTTATACATGAATGTAGTGGAGAGCTTCTTTAAATGTATATTTCAGCATGCATTTAGATGGTATAGCACTCTCTGTTAATTAGTTTTTGACATAAAAATGTTTCTGTCAAATTACTGTTCCAGTTTGAAGGAAAGTGGCAGGCTCATGACCATGTCACTAACGTGTGTGTGTGTGTGTCTGTGTGTGTGTGTGTGTGTGTGTGTGTGTGTGCGTCCGCTGCCCATGCTCTGTCCTCGGTTGTTTCCATGTTCTCCGTTAACTTTAACGCCGGTTTGCCTGTTCTGCTACTGTGTGTGCTGTGTGCAGTTCACCCAAATATGGCCTTATTTCCGACAGGTATCACTTCTGCGAGAAGTGCTTCAACGAGATCCAGGGAAACAGCGTGACCCTGGGGGACGACCCCTCACAGCAACAGACGTAAGTTACCAGGCCGGGTGGCCAGACTCCACCCGATGATCCTATGCCGAGATTATCCGGCTGGTTTCTCTCTACTTTTAAAGAGGGGTTTTAATCACAAGGGCACAATTAACATGGTTGTTTTTTTTTTATCTCTTGTGCAGCATGATATCAAAAGAGCAGTTTGAAAAGAAGAAAAATGACATGTTGGACCCTGAACCGTGAGTACTGTCTGCACAGTTACTACAGTTTGACTCTCATTAATGTTGTGGCAGTGATATTTCTTTATTACGTTACGCAAGGAAAGCACAGAAACATCACATTTTTGTCCTCATCAGGTTTGTTGAATGTAAAGACTGTGGGCGAAAGATGCATCAGATCTGTGTGCTGCACTACGATGTCATTTGGCCATCAGGGTAAGTCTCGCTACGGCTGTATGACTATCCAACCATTTAAGTATATAAAGTCTACGTTTAACTTTAATAGAATTCTTAACTGGCAGAGTACCAAACCCTTACTTCTTCTTACTTGAATTGTGTAATTGCCTGCGTTACCTTAAGTTGACTCTAACTCCAGTTTGATGTTTCGTCTTCTAGCTTTATCTGTGACAACTGTCTGAAGAAGTCGGGCAAAACAAGAAAGGAGAACAAATTTTCTGCCAGAAGTGAGTTTCATTGTACATTGTCCAGTTAAACAGCAGTAACATTGAATTCATATAGTTCTTCTTTGTTTCAAGTTGTCATGATATTAAAGGCGTTTTGTTGTTGTCTTTGCGCGGGTCTCTGTAAAGGACTGCAGACGACCCGGTTGGGGACGTACATTGAGGACAGAGTGAATAAGTACTTGAAAAGGCAGAACCACCCAGAGGCTGGTGAGGTGTTTGTGCGAGTCGTGGCCAGCTCTGACAAAAATGTGGAGATCAAGCCTGGCATGAAGTCTAGGTAAGTTACTCAACTACTGATAAAGTCTTGACTCTCTATTGGTTCAGTGTAGAAAACATGGTCGTTTTTATTTTATTGTTTGAGAAGCAAACCAGGATAGAAGTGGAGGGTTTTTAAAAACCTTTTTAAGAATTGATAATTGATGTATTATGTTATTGATAAATGTAAAATCTTCTAAATCCCGTAAAGTGAATAAAGATGATTAAACTCACCTAGTGACAAATAATTAAATAAATAAGTAGTGAGTAGAGCTTTCCACATCACACCTTCTGTTAAAGCCATCTTCCTTAAAGCATTGATTTTGGGAATTTCTTCGAGAGAGACTGTTGCCTAGCATTTGTTCTTTTAATGAATTTCAAATACAAACCACATGTCTATCGCTCTTATCTTATACATATTTATATCCAATAAAACAAACAAACAAACATGCATGACAGACCGGACCATGGAGATGATCTTTTCTCCTGTCATCTTTAAAATGTTAAAGTTAAGTTCTAAAAACTGTAACTTACTTGCCGCCTCTATTTCCCCAGGTTTGTGGACTCGGGCGAGATGGTGGAGACCTTCCCTTACAGAACCAAAGCACTTTTTGCATTCGAGGAAATAGACGGCGTGGACGTTTGTTTCTTCGGCATGCACGTCCAGGAGTACGGCTCGGAGTGCCCCTTTCCAAATACTAGGTATAACTAGAGAAACAAGTGGATTTATGCAGTTTTTTCTCAGTTGTTTTGGGGCATTTTGTGTGTATTTCCTCTTTGATTAATCCTTTATATTTGATTTTCAGACGGGTTTACATATCATACCTCGACAGTATTCACTTCTTCAGACCACGTGCACTAAGGACTGCAGTGTACCATGAGATATTAATAGGCTACCTGGAGTATGTGAAGAAACTGGGGTTCGTTGAACATAGTTTTCACAAAATCTCAGATAATACTTTAGGTATCATTCCTGCAATTGGCTAAACAACTCTTGTTGCCCTCAGGTATGTGATGGGTCACATCTGGGCCTGCCCCCCCAGTGAAGGAGATGACTACATCTTTCACTGCCACCCCTTCGACCAGAAGATCCCCAAACCCAAGAGGCTGCAAGAGTGGTACAGGAAGATGCTGGACAAGGCTTTCGCTGAGAGGATCCTGCACGACTACAAGGTCAGAAAATGAGCAAAAGTGCAATATTCAGTCTCAAGATTCTCATAATTAGAGTTTAAATGTTGCCACCATTTTCAACTGTACAGTGAGTAAGTCTGGGTGTCTGTTGTGATTAGCCGTCAGTCACATACAATACCATATTACCGTATCAATAAAAAAAAATAAAAAAATGTATGAAGTAAAGAGTCTACTCTAAAGTAGGCTGAAGTACGAGAAGATAATTTAGTATATTTGTTTACTGTTCAAAAAACTATATTGTATCCAGTTTCTTTTATGGAGACATGGTGGTTCACAGCTACTCGTGTATGAATGATAGTTTAGATTTAACCAGATGATCTAATTTAATAATCCGTTTGATCGTATTTTCTTTTTACAGATAACAGCCTTCCACACCAAGAACAATAACTATATAATTATTAACTATTTAACTAGTTAGTAAATAATTAACTAATAATACAACGTTGGCATCCCCACTGATGGACCATAATGTTTAGTTAACAGTGCTGCTAAGCATGTGCTGCAGATGGATTTGATTGGCCGTCAGCTCTATGAAAGTATGCCACTGTCATTGGTGTGGTGTGTTTATCATCATCCACTTGTGTGATCGATCATTTCAAATAACATATCTATAGTTATTGGCATTTTTATCGGTTGAAATGAAGACAACCCTCTATACTAAAAAAGCATAATGGGATGAATTAGTCAATTAAAGTAGTTAAGTCCCTGCTGACGAGACCAATAGTAGTTATCAGCATGTCACTGTGTCCAGAAGTGTGCAGTATAGAGGGGCTCCCCCTTGTGGTTGGTATTGATTATTTCCAAATAAATAATTGAAGGATTTTTGTACAGTATGCTCCATAGAGTGCCACAAGTGACGAGTCCTAAAACCCGGAAGTAAGTTAGCATTTTACCACTTCCGGTTCCTTCGACAAAAATCATAAATCTAATCGATAGATTTATAATTAGAAAATTATAAAAGTAGGGTAGACATGTGGATATTATCCGGCTGAACAAAACGTAATCTGTCTATTTTCCAAAATCCTATGGAAAATTGCATTGGTTTTTGTCGAAGGAACCGGAAGGAGTTTACTTCCGGGTTTTAGGACGCGTCACTGTGGCACTCTATTAGGACTGATGTTTTTTTAACAATTTGCCAGGAAGAAGCTTTTGAAAGTTTTATATTTGAGCTGGTGTTGATTGCAGGTAACTTGTCTTTTAGAGCTGTGTTGTGATGGACGTATTTTGTTTCTGTGTTCAGGACATATTCAAACAGGCAACTGAAGACCGAATCACCACTGCCAACGAGCTGCCGTACTTTGAGGGTGACTTTTGGCCTAATGTACTGGAGGAGAGCATCAAGGAGCTGGAGCAGGAGGAGGAAGAGAGGAAGAAGGAGGAGAACACGGCCTGCACTGAGACCACAGAGGTGAGTTAGACGGATAGCACGATCGAATGGGTTTAAAAAAAAAAAGAACGCTCTTATTCCGAAATCAACAGCCCCGTGCTTCGTACTCTTTTTCACCCCAGATGTTATCATCCTCAAGTCGTCATTATATGAAAGCTTTCAGCAGTCATTCGGGCATTGTATAACCACTCATCTTAATTGCATAACCTCATCTTGTCTTTTTTGCAATCGCTCTTAACGTTCATGTCTATCTATTTCAAGGGAGCCCCAGCTGACACCAAGAATGCCAAAAAGAAGAACAGTAAGAAAACCAACAAAAACAAGAGCAGCGTCAGCCGAGCCAATAAGAAAAAGCCTGGGATGCCGAATGTAGCCAATGACCTGTCTCAGAAACTCTACGCCTCGATGGAGAAACATAAGGAGGTAAAAAACCCTAAAGTGCTTTTAAATATTTAGGTAAATACCATTAAAGTAAAATTGACACCTTTAAACCAAGCAGTTGACCAAATAATTGCAAAGAACATGTTATTTTGTCCTAACTGTACATCTTATTGGTACTCTGCTCGTATGTACATACAACAGGACCCATTGGCTTTAGAGAGTAGTGCAGATACTTTCTATTAACATCTTTTTAAAGGTTTCCTGATTTTCTTTAAATTCTATAAACGGTGCGTGTTGTGTATCACACCCACAATTTTAACTCTTGCCGACTTATTGATTTCAGAGTTCTTATTTGTAACAGTACATTTTAACCGTCCTAACAACTTACCTTTACATTTCTCCTCCCTTCTACTACCAGGTGTTTTTTGTTATCCACCTCCATGCCGGCCCGGTCGTTAACACCCTGCCTCCCATCATGGACCCCGATCCTCTGTTGACCTGTGACCTGATGGATGGCCGCGATGCCTTTCTGACTTTAGCCAGGGACAAGCACTGGGAGTTCAGCTCACTGAGGAGGTGCAAATGGAGCACAATGTGTATGTTGGTAGAACTACACAACCAGGGCCAGGACCGCTTTGTATACACCTGCAATGAGTGCAAGCACCATGTAGAGACTCGCTGGCACTGCACCGTCTGTGAGGTAGGGAACAACAGCAAAAAACGGATAGTTTTGATCATCTATATCAGTTTTGAATGAAATGTAAATCTTAACATAACATTGATGTGTTCTCCTTACCTTCCATCAGGACTACGACCTATGCATCAACTGCTACAACATCAAGGGCCACGAGCACCAGATGGTGAAGTGGGGTCTTGGTCTGGACGATGACAGCAACGGTCCGGGTGGAGAGGCCTCCAAGAGCCCCCAGGAGAGCCGACGCCTCAGCATCCAGCGCTGCATCCAGTCCCTGGTCCACGCCTGCCAGTGCCGCAACGCCAACTGCTCACTCCATTTTTACTTTGTTTACTTTTGTTGTTGTCTGTAGCGTTAATAACGTACCGACCCAGACTTGGTTTTTTAATATAAGAACAGCAGAAGAAAATTTAGGAGAGACCACAACCCTTCTTTTTCGGTCAGGGAACCGAAATTCCTTTCAAGTGTTCCAGACCAGTCCGCGAGCGCGATACTGAGTAATACAACATTAAAGAAAATCGCAAAACATGTAGTCGTCTCATGTTTTTCAGGAGGCCGACCTTTTGTGCTTGTCCGGAAAGAAGCACAGGTTTTTACGATGTTAGGAAGTTGTTAAAAAGGTCGCACAGAGACAGCCCAGGGCGTGTGGTATGGGTACAGTATGAGTTGGGAGGAGACGAAACCGCACAAATCACACCCTCCGTACCGTTGAGACGGAAGTCCCACATGGGTACACAGGGACCGCAGGTACCTGGGCTGTAGCCGGAGGTTCCGACCCCACCGCCTCGGACCTCACCATCCCGCCGGCAACGACTCCACAAACCAAAGAACAACCAAAACAAAAAAAAAAAAAAAAAAAAAAAAAAACAAAAAAAACAAAAAAACAAAATAAGGACGAAAACAAAACACCAAACAAAAACAAAAAAAAAAAAAAAAAATAAAATATAAAAAAAAAAAACTAACCCTGACACATATAACAGACACCACCCGACAGACGTCTTCCGCCATGACCAACACGACTAACCGTGACGAACCCGACTAACCCCATAAATGACTAGAAACACAAAGGATCCACAAACAAACGAGTAAAAAAACAAAGAAACAGGTCCATATAAAACACACTCGAGAGAGAAAAGAAACCGAGAGAAACGAAACCCTCAGATAACAAAACAAAAACTAAACACATAAAAAAGAGAAGACTCAAAAAAAAAACAGAAGAACAACAAAAAAAAAAAAAAAAAACACCTCTAAAAGGAGTAAAGACAAAAAGAACGAAAATCGTAGACGACAGACGACGACGGCAGAAACTTCGTTCAACGCGACGAACCTAAAACGAATCCTAACAAGACAGACTAAAAAAAACCAAACGAGGAGAGAAGATACGAGAAGATATTATAATAAAATAAAAATGGCCGGGACTGGGTAACTATGCACCCTCCCTCGACAGGGGTACCGGGGCGCGGAGGAACGTATCGGTAAACGACGACGTATGCCTCAACCTCATCCACGACCGTGGGCCGCGGACGGACCCCCTTGGACTGACGACCGGGACTCGTACGGAGGGACGAACGGGGCGGAACGACGACGCGGAACGACGACGCGGACGACGGACGAACGTAGACGGACGTTGCCTCGTCGACGACAGACGCATGTAAACCCCTAACGGCAAAACCGTCGGTAGTAAGTAGTAGACCGGAACCTCCACGGGTACCCAACGGGGGTATGGGACCCCGGGACGGACGGGCCTCCTCGACGACGACCCGACGAGCTCCACGGTAGTGACCGGAGACGGTGGACCAAACGGTACCGACGGTACGGACGTAAGGACGGACGCCCTGGGGTCGTACGGACTAAGACGCGACGACGACGACGGTGGACGACGACGACGTGGACGACGACGGGACGACGACGTGTGGAGCGACGACGACGACGGACGTGGACCGACGACCTACGGACGGCCGACGCACCGGAACGCAATGAAGCGACAGGAGTACAAATTATTCCGGTCGGGTTACTACCCCAACCTGAACTCCTACAATCCTGGGACGGACGAACGACGACGGCCCCGACCCCTGCTAAATTCCCACGGCGTCATAAGAACGTCCCGTGAGCATCGTTAACAAAGGTCCATAGGGTGCACCGTATGGATCGACGACAACCACAGTACGGGAACGACACCCCGGGGACCCCATCAGTACTGGGGTCCGTAAACCTTCTGGGAACAACACCCCGTAAGTACCGCAGAGACGTACTCGACCCGGACGACCGTACCCCCGAGGGCTCGGACGACTCACCACGGTACCGCTGGAACAACTCCTCCCTGGACGCCGACTCGTGGACGACTAAGAACGTACCCTAAGACGGTAAGGGGCCTGGGGTGACCGGGACGACGTATCGGACGTAGTGACCCCCCGGGCTCCGGGTGACGGTAGTAGACGTAGTACTGGGACGCAATCCCGGGGTAGTAAGCCACCCTCCACTAAGTACCCATAGGGTAGTACCGTATTAAGACGACGACGAACGGACGACGACAACGGAGGACGAACGAAACCGACGGTAGAGTAGACAGAAAGACCGGATGGAAGCCTCCCGACGTTCCTCGCCGACAACGAACGACGACGACGACGAACGACGACACAAGCGACGGACGACGACGACGACGACGACGAAAACAACAACACAACAACAACAAACAACACCAACCACCCACTCACCGACTCCGACGACCGACCACCCCGACAATACGTCTCCACTGACGACGACTACTTCTCCTCGACTCCGGGACCAAAGGGGACACCCGGGGCCACACACAACCCCCGAACCGACGGACGGCCGGTAACAACCCTTCGGAACCTGCTACAACCGTCCTAACCACCGACGACAACGACCGACACACCCGTACCCGACCCCGCAGACCGCCACAATCCGACGACGTAGTCTGCAACCCACCACAGCCCCCCGGTCGACTCCGTATCCACCTCTACGTAACCGTATGGGGAAGGTCGGTACCACCGGGTAAGCTGCCGCGTAGTAACTCGGACCGACCTCGGCCACGACGGTCGACGACGGACTGCCTCAACACACGGACTACTAATTCTGTCTTCCCTGTCCTGTGAACAAGAAGGACTGTCACGAACGCACTATTGTTGGTATTTCGTCTACTCGACAAAAACGGTGTGTCCCCGTCGGTGGCAACCAGAACGCGACGTCGGAACACAACAACTTGGTGGCAGAAAGTAGAAGACCGT
>NW_011364304.1:94656-101274 GCF_000735185.1 Notothenia coriiceps | reverse complement strand
TGAATCATGGAGACCTGACCAGAGGAGTCCTGACTCTGACCATCTCCAACGTATCTCTGTCTGACAATGGGTCTTATGAAGTCTATCTCCCACAGCTGGAGGTCAGATGTTTGACTCACCTCACCGTCGGTAAGGGTTTAATACTGAACAGCCTGGAAGCCCTGAGAGGCAAGTGAGAAACAAATCATGTTTGTTAGGGCTCGACATTATAATTGGCCCGCTGGCCCGGAAGCACTATTTAGACACCCCGGGCCAGCATATCTTACTTTCCACTTGCCCACTCGGGCCACTAAAAATATTGCTTTTCAAGAAAAATTGTCCTGTGGTATTGGTATTTTGACTTGCAATTTAGTTAAATTGTTTAGTTTATTAGCGCTACGACATAGCGTTTCGTGAGGCGGTTGTCGTTGTTGGGTGAAAAGCAAACAGCTGTTTGCTGCGGAGCGCAGCGCGAGCAGGCTCCCGTGAGCGCGCTCCTTCTTCACTCCAGACTATCGCGCCACCTAACCATTCAACAAAATGTTTTTAATACCAGCGGTAACCGGCCAAGCGCCGGGCAAAAAACAATCTTAAAATAAAATAAAGTCACCGGAGGAGTTAAAGGAGAGTGACAGGGATTATGAGAAGAAGAGAGAGAGAAAGTTTCGGCCAGCTTGATCGATGGAGTTGGCTTCTAGTGGTGCAGTGACGCGTCCTAAAACCCTTTANCACTTGCCCGCTCGGGCCACTAAAAATATTGCTTTAAAAAAAAAAATGGCTAAACGAAACAATTTAACTAAATTGCTAGTCAAAATACCAATACCACAGGGCCATTTTTTTTTTTAAAGCAATATTTTTAGTGGCCCGAGCGGGCAAGTGGAAAGTACGTTATGCTGGCCCGGGGTGTCTAAATAGTGCTTCCGGGCCAGCGGGCCATTTATAATGTCGAGCCCTGTACTAGCTGCCATAATGATTGTATCTCCCCTTCTCTTTTACAGATGGGTATGTCCCCTTCAAGAATCCCTCAGACACAAGGAATGATGGGTAGTCATGCTAATAACATAGTTTCTCAGCCGGCCAATCAGGGCCAGTTCCTGCCGCAGGGCCAGTTCACTGCTGCTACAGGAGGAGCAATGAATGTGAATGTTAACCTCGGCCAGCCCATAACACAGTCTGCTGTCAAACAGGTGAGGAGACCAGAGCTGTGCTATATTCTCATTGCATTCTTCTAAGCGGGCCTCATGAGAAACGCCATGTTGGCTGCTGTATGAGTTAGAGCTGCCATTATATTCCACTTAACTATTTGTTGGATGAGAACAAAATGAATACAAAGTTGAATCTGTATTAAAGTTATTGTTCAGCCTTTCAAATATAAAACAGGACATTCAAGCCATCCTTTCTTTTACACTTTTTTTACATTTTACTGATGAAACGATTGATAACACATATTTGTTAATTGGTATTCTAACTTTGAACCTCTTTGATCCGGCAGCCACAGAACCCTAACCTCCCCCTGAACGCACTGGGACCCAACGGCTCCAAGCTGCCCCGCAGCCCTGCAGCCCCGGCCTCGCTGGGCCCCACCCCCCCACCCAATGCCTCTGCTGGCCTGCAGCCCCATCAGCTGCAGCAGCACCATGCTTCATCACAGGCACAGGCCCCACCGCAGCCCACTACCCCTACCTCCACCGGAGGACCCTCCTCCACCCCAACACACATGCCCAGTAGCCTCCCTGGCCCCCCCTCAGCCATGGGCACACCGGACCCCTCCCAGCCACTCACGCCCCTGCAACCACAGACAGACCCCCCCAGTCAGATGCAGCAGCCCACTTCAGTGCAGGCCCAGCACCCCAGCACACCGGTGAGATACTGGCTCTTACTGTTTTACTCTTAAATTATACCTGATATTTTATGGTCTAATATTACATAAACAAATTGCTTAAAGACAGAGCATGCTTACTAGAGTGCAGAACATGTTGTCTCCGGTGTAGGAGCTTTTCAGACGAGGACAACTATCCAGATAAACTTCACTCAAAATAAATATTTCAAGAGTCAGAACTGCTATAACATATTAATAATCTGTCCCTCCTCACTGCATTTTAGCCTTTCTTACCATCAGGTTTACATAATTATTATATAACCAAAATGATTGGTTATCATTTTGGTATTTGCTTTAAGAAGCAGACGATTTTCGGTTTCTTGTAAAAAAAAACAAAAAACGATACTACCGTAATTTTTGGACTATAAGCCGTGCCTTTTTTCCCATTTTTTGACGCTGCGGCTTATATAACGGTGCGGCTAATCTATGGATTTTTACAGCTAACGGTCACCACCTTTAACTCTATGGGCTCTATGGCCGGTCCGCGGACCCACACCTTTAAGCTGCGGGTTCCAGCAGGAAAAGCTGGAGGCCGGAAAAGAGTGAGACAGGTAGCGCGCAAAAGTAAAAGTGGAACCGAGAGTGGCATGCCGCTGCTGCGGTTTATATTCAGGTGCGCCTTATAGTCCGAAAATTACGGGTATATACAGTTGTGGTCAAAAGCTTACATACACTTGTAAAGAACACGTATTTCATGACAGTCTTGACTTTTCAATAATTCCCCCGACAGTAATAATATTTTACTACCCTACGCCTAACCCTTTGTTCCACAAGTAACCAGTGCCCATATTCGTCTACCAATTATAACGATGATTACTACAATGTTTTTCTTACCGGGACAACGTAACTGCGGTGAAACAACCCCGAGACAATAGGAGAACGAAAATACACCACAAACGTTAAATGAGTAAACAGAAGTCGATCACCTAGACCGACACAGTACAAGTTCCACAGTTACGTGAACGGTGGGAAGTTCCTCGCCCGCGAAGTAACTCAACTCGGGGAGACAACTTCTGGTAGGTAGTAGATTTAGGTTTACTCAAAAACGATTTGGAGAGGGTTGTTTATTATTTCGAGAAAAAAAAAGGCGCAGTGAGTAGCTACTATTAGCTGTCAGACTCCTCTAACCAGAGAAAGGACGCATGAAAAGAATTGGTCAAATTTCAACAACCTTCGTCTACTCTGTTGCAATTTTCGGCTTTTTAAAAGGAAGGTTAACGAGTTGTATAAAAGGGGACTGGAGGAGCAAGAGGAACAATCGAGAGCGAAGGTTAGACCTACGAATGCCCCCGCGACTGTGTGAGTGTTAATTTGACGAGCGGTTGTCGCTCGAAAAACCCGCTGAGTCCTGTTCGCTTGTAGAGGGAAGTCATTAGAAACCACGTGACGTCTTCCGGGGCGATTTAGTCACTGTCCCCTGAAACTATAAGACAGATTGCTATTCCCTACCAACAGTGGAGTATTGGAAACTCGCTCCCAGGGGGTCGTGGTGTCCGGAGTACCTCCCTTGGTGCAGCTATGCCCCCCTGCACCGAGGCAGACAGTCGGTGTTTGTGTAAAATTTAGTCCGTCCGTTTTATTTATACGTTGTAAATCGAAACTGATTTTCATACGTGTCGTCTCTTCGACATTTCCTCAGTCCGACTGTCCTTAATGTCGACTGCACACACTGGCGGTGAGACTCCGTTTACTATTACCGTGAAACAGTTTGTAGTATAAACTGACTGAGCTAATGACTATTATGTCGGTTATTAATCTAATTAATCACTGAAACTACATTGTGTCACAACCCTTCCTTGTACCCAAATCATGTAACTGCACGTGATACTTAAATGCCCTCACAAAAAAAAATGGCGGTGGTTGGAATGGTGAAAGACGAAGACGAAAAGGACATCCCGATCGCCGCTCCCTCTCTGTCGGCAGTCATAGACGACGGTCCTCCTCGCGCCGGCGGGTGTTATAAGAGTCTTTTTGTACGCCAGTGTAAGTCCTTTTTTATAAAACTTTACTTTTGGAGCGTGTACTATAAGGCTATACTATTTGTTTGATGTGTCGTAACCGGATAGTCAGGATTCAGTATAAGTGTGTACCTCTTTACGTCAAGTCCCCCTCCAAGTAGATCAGAACCAGCACCGCAGAAGCTCTTTTGGAGTCGAGGGTTGACCTCCTTCTCCTCTAGTCACCGCGTTTTTCATATGGTTGTTGAAGCACGAGATGCGTCTCTTACCCCTTCCCGAGAAAAGCGAGATGCAACAAGTCCTTCCGACCCGAGATTCGACCCGATTGATTGTCCCGGGAGAGGGGGACTGGCTTATCAGGAAGTTCGGGACGCTCCGTATACTACCCGGGCCTATCTCCGTCTTGGAGTAGGAAGATGTGACCCTTCTTTCTCAAGCAGAGGTCTGAATGACCTTTCTGTTCTCCTTCCGTCAGTCTGTCCTTGTGTGGCCTCACCCAAGCTAATCTACACACCTTTTGTACACGGAATGACGTCTTCTTTACACGTTTTGTTGTCTGTGTTTATATATAAATTGCGAATAAAATATGACGCTCATAATTTGTATACCCACGAAAAATCTGCATGGGTTGTAGAGACGTTTCCGTCGCCCGTAAATACATCCAGACGACAAAAGCCATTGAGTATTATGGGACCACACCTGCCCCAAATTTACGGAGGAAGGCACACGTTTCGAAACCCCCTCGGTTTACTCGGTGTCTTCCGGTACGATCTTTCACTTCGGAGACTTTCGTGGAGGTACAGACCACTCAACACCTACATTTGGAGTTTGTGGGCTCCGGAACTTCCTTCACGGACCTTCTCGGATGACACATGTTATGAGATCTCCTGTAGTGGAGTCATATGGTAAATGTGTGCTTCTGATGTCTCCGATTAATGTCGATAATTTTGACGATGCCGTTCCACTACCCTCCACAGGATTGCGTCTGGACCCATTGTCCTTCCTTTTCACGTCTTTATGCGACAACCGCGACTAAAACACAGTGGCAGATACTACAAGTACGACCTGGTGCCATTCCGAATCCAGTGTCGACTCTAACTTACACACCCGAAAGACCGCTAAGGGAACCTGAGGAGGAGCAGACACAAGACGAGGACGGGACGGTCGCCTACGAAGAGCGTCGAAGTCCTCCGACCCCCTACTCAGCCGGCCTAAGAGTGTCGGGGCAGGAAGTGCATTGGGCGCGAGCTAGGTGGCTCAGCAACCGAAACGCTTGAAGACGTGCTCGTGTTGTTTTCTCCCCCACCTTTGTGTTCCTCAGAATTTCCGTTCCATTCGGTTCAACATTAATATATATTATATACAAAAATTTATACACCAATAAATGAACCTTCCTGGTACGGATTGTTTTTGTAATTAGAGTCGGTTTCTCTTTCTCCTACGTAATACGGTTCTAACGCATCCCGTTATCGCCATCTACCAACGGTCAGACACAGGAGTCTCGTCCAAGATTGTTAAGTTATGTTTTATTATTGTAACGGCTACCTACCAGATAGTCAGTTTGTAAAATTTTGGACTAAATATTGCATGACGAGTAATTGAATTATGTATCGAGTGAATGTACTAGAGCCAGTGAGTTATTAATGTTCCCCGGACTAATATATCGTGGACAAGTTGTGTTTCGTAAGTTTCGACGAAACTGTTTTATTTTCTCGTAATTCTCGTAAATTTTTTCGTTTACTTCTGTACTTTTCAATCACATCTTACCACTCCTATCAAATTAATTTTCGCTCACTGGAGTACACAAAATGTCCAGCATAACATAATTGTGTTGCTAGTGCATTGGTATAGATGATAAAAAGCATATTTACAGCATAGTGTCGCTTCCCTACTTTGACATACAATTAAAACGCAAGAATTCATGTTAATAAATTAAAGTATAACGACAAGAACTGTATAGTATAAGAATACAAATGTATACATACAACAACAACCTCCTCGAGTCCAGTTTCTTAAAGTCTCTAAAACAAACTCTTTAGGTGTAAAACTCCTCTTTAACTCCTTGACCCTAGCTACCATCCGTTTTCTTAAGTCTGTTTATACAGCAACTTATTTAACCAAGCGTAATTCCTTGACGGATAAAATTCAGAAATTTCTTGCTTTTTACACGACAAGTGACGCGCAAAAGTATAGTCATAATGTCCACTACTTATAGAACCTTAAAAATCAGACGTCATTTTTAGGTGTAGAAACTCCCGCTACCTCTTTGAAGCCCTAGGTATCCATCCCTGCCTTTTTAACGTCGTTAATAGAGGTCGTCCACAGTCGACATTCAACTTTTCTGGTGGAAGAAATACACCTCCTTCAGGAACCCGCAGCTTCCTCCTACCGCCCCACCGGCCGTGAACCTGTAGGAGTCAGGTCTCGCGGCGGTCATCGACTGCAAGCAGGAGTGTCGCTTTGCGGTGTCCAAAAATCAGGACGTCCGCGCTGGTAAATCGGTTAAATGTAGTATGAGTAATAGTAGGTGAAGGAGTATGTTTCACCTCTCCTGCTAAAAGTGGATTACATGTCAAAGGGTTTCTATAACCTCTCGATGACAATAAAACATATATACTAACCTAAAACACGAAAATACTTAAGACGTTGAGAATGAAAAGGACTAGACTCACTAACCTGTCGTCTCATGATGAAACGTGTTTGTTTATTAGACTTCAAACAAGAAAAATACTTAAATATTACCCGCAGAGACTTTACGACTAGTTACGACCGACGCCCCACGGTTTTAATGTATGTTTTCTT
>NW_011364304.1:91810-94414 GCF_000735185.1 Notothenia coriiceps | reverse complement strand
CAATTAAAACACCTGCGCGGTCTTATAGTCCAGTGCGGCTTATATATGTACACATCATTCAATTTAGCTGCTGCGGCTTATATTCAGGTGCGCCTTATAGTCCGAAAATTACGGTAGTTCAAATGAACTAGTATCGTTTTTGCCAGTTTCTATCCGAGCTGGCAGGTCTTTTGACTAATTATTTAATAATATATAATAGAGAAATTGTGTGAGAGGATCAGCTTGACTTGATATGTGAGTTATCAGCTGTGTGATCATAATCTTTCTTCCTCCTCTTCTCCCAGTTGTCCCAGGCAGCAGCGAGTATAGATAACAGGGTGCCCACCCCAGCCTCTGTGGCGGAGCTGAGCTCCCAGCAGGCTCTGCCAGACATGAACAGCACTGAAGCCAAACCTGAAGTCAAAGACGAAGAAGAGGACAGCGGGTCTGGAAAGAAGCAGCAAGATATAAAAATGGAGGTATGATATCGGGGACAATTTAGTACCTCCAAAGAAATAAAATCCCACATATGTCTGCTCTAGATCTCGAAGCACTTTCCTGTTGACCCCTGTTGTTACAAACTAAGTCCAAATAAGTCAATCTTGTGCATTAAATGATTTCTTCCTGGCTCTGAATGCTAGTATAAGGAGGTTAACCATGTTTTTGTTCATAAAGCCGGATGATGAAACCAAACCCTTAGTGAAGAAGGAGGAGCCCGATGCAACAGAGCCAAAGCAGGAACCGATGGAAACTGAGGACAAGAAGCCTGAGATAAAGACAGAACCCAAAGAAGAGGAGGAGGGCGGGGCCAACGGCACATCTGCCTCCTCCAGCCCTCAGAGCCGCAAGAAAAGTAAGAACCCAGATCTCATATATTTAGTTGCAACAATATATTGTGTTTTGATATTTTGTGCATTAAGATAGGGCACAGTTGGTTTGTATATCCCACTAAGGTAGAATCTTGTCTTAGTTTGCACACTCAAATATGTTGTTTGTGTAACATTATTATTGTCTGCGCAGTTTTCAAGCCAGAGGAGCTGAGGCAAGCCCTGATGCCAACACTTGAGGCCCTCTACAGGCAAGACCCAGAGTCACTGCCCTTCAGACAGCCTGTAGACCCCATGCAGCTAGGCATCCCTGTGAGTGGTCACAACTATACACACACACACAACAAATATAATAAAAGACCTGCAGAAAACAATGTTAAGCATGGTCCGCTCATTGCTGCAAATATGCCTCCCCCGCTGCACAGGACTACTTTGACATTGTGAAGACTCCCATTGACTTATCCACCATCAAGCGCAAGTTGGACACGGGTCAGTACCAGGAGCCGTGGCAGTATGTGGACGATGTGTGGCTCATGTTCAACAACGCCTGGCTGTACAACCGCAAAACATCCCGTGTCTACAAATACTGCTCTAAACTGTCAGAGGTGTTTGAAGCAGAGATTGATCCCGTCATGCAGGGCCTGGGTTACTGCTGCGGCAGGAAGGTAAGACGCAACAATTATTATATACTTATACTGTACTACAGGGCTATATGGTAAAAATCCATTTTTTAAAACGGAAATCTACTTGAAGGTCACCTATTATGCAAAATCCACTTTTTCATGTCTTTTTATACATAAACATGTGTCCCTTCTGTGTAAAGAGATTCAGACATTTTCAGGAAGAAAGATTTGCTCTCTTTTTGTCCTGATCCATTTATATAAAAACCTGTCTGAAAATGAGCTGATCAGATGTTTGGCCACCTTATGATGTCATAACGATGTTTTGTCTTGTGTAACCATTAGCCAATCACCAACCAAGGTAACCCCCTCCCGAATATCCTCCTAGAGCACCATTGTGTTCCTTTTAACCAAATCTCTCTCAGAGGGGCGTGGGGAGTGGCTCCTTATTTTCATCTAAAGTAACAGACACTTTTGAAACAGGGCTGAAACAGAGGGGATTATGGGATACTAGAATGCATTACCTGTTGGGTATTTAAAAGCCAAACACTTCAGAGACATGTTTTGTATATATCTGAGACCTATAATATATTGATGAAAAACAGTATCGGGGCAAGGTGATGAGGGTGCAGCTCTCTTGTTGGCCACCAGATGGTAGCCATGTTCCACCAAATGTTGTTTCTTTGGCGGTCCCCTGTTTCCGGTTATCGGGACAACTTTTCACAAAAACCTCCTCACTCTCGACGTAGCGGCGTGTCGTACGGTGGTACGAAAGCACCCGTGGACCCTGACTAGGTGCGAGTCGACGTTCACCTCGGTCTTTGTAGCCGTTAGGACTAGATAGCTCCCGCCTAGTTTATTACTTGACGACTCGACAGAGTCAGGTCTTAGTCATCTCGCACCTTATCTTGTTACACAATTCTTGGGAAATAACTCAGATCTCTCTTGACTTTTATGTTGTCCGTATTTATTCCCTCTCTTTATTTTTTTTGTTATTTTATGTGGTTTCTTTTCCCCCCTCTTTGTTTTATTTTTTTTTTTCCTTTTTTGTATGTGTATTATTATATGTTTATTTTTTATTTTAAAAAATTCTCTATTTTTGTATGTTTTTTGTTTTCGGTTTTTTCCGGTCACAGTGAAGTGACAAAACTAATTTTTCCTTTTCGTGAGACTTAAAT